>NC_083572.1:26080466-26180466 GCF_027579695.1 Neoarius graeffei
TCTCGCTCTCTTCCTTAAATAGGGCGTGGCTGCTGGGAAGACACACAAACACAGGTTAATTCACATCAGGTGTTGTGATTCTGCCACTTACCTTCCTTTACTCCGCCCTCCGGTCACAGACCGACGCTTGACCACGTCCCCACTGCCACAGTAACTAAATAAAATAAATATGAACCTATGCCTCCGTTCTCTGGCCTCTCGTGATATTACGCTGTAAGGTGGCAGCACTGCCAGTAAATTTGGCTCACAGTCCCAGCTGTTTCTGTCCCATAACCATATGACTTATGCCATAATGAAAATAAAGTAATAGGTATTAGAGTGTTCTGGAAAAAGAAAAGAAAAAAAAAACTTGTCCAGACTTGTTGCACATTAAATTAACTATCTTGTCCGTTTGTCCTTGGTCATCACTGATTTCAGCCACCTAGTGTCATATTTGCAAATGCTTCAAAGCAAAGCCAAAGGCATAACCCCAACATAACTCAAAGTGATATTAATTTTTAAAAATCATTAATTAATTCAGGGGCGGCACGGTGGTGTAGTGGTCAGCGCTGTCGCCTCACAGCATGAAGGTCCGGGTTCGAGCCCTGTGGCCGGCGAGGGCCTTTCTGTGTGGAGTTTGCATGTTCTCCCCGTGTCCGTGTGGGTTTCCTCCGGGTGCTCCGGTTTCCCCCACTGTCCAAAGACATGCAGGTTAGGTTAACTGGTGAGTCTAAGTTGACCGTAGGCATGAGTGTGAATGGTTGTCTGTGTCTATGTGTCAGCCCTGTGATGACCTGGCGACTTGTCCAGGGTGTACCCCGCCTTTCGCCCATAGTCAGCTGGGATAGGCTCCAGCTTGCCTGTGACCCTGTAGAACAGGATAAACAGGCTAGAGATAATGAGATGAGATTAATTCAAACTGATATTAACACCTGACCTATTCCTCTAAGGGCCTAAGGACAAGAATTTCACTTTAATCTGCTTTACAATAATTAAAATGGATGTAAATGGGCCTACTTATCTCAAGAAGTGTAGGGCCTAGGCCTAACGATGGTTTGCAGCTTAGGCTTGGCCCTATGTGGCGATCCGTCCAACTGCAAGAACACTTTTCCATTCTTCAAGAACACTACTACACTATGCAAGCACACTTTTCCGCTCTACAAGAACACTGCTGCACCATGCAAGAACACCGACATGAATGGCGAGTTTGAGGATGAGGCTGGGTGTAATCGGCTGTATCATTAAGCCCCCGCAGTTAACCCCTCCCCCATGGGGGTGGGTGGCATGGCTTGATGAATGACTCAACATGCCTGCCATCATGTCACACATACATTTATGGTATGAAAGACTTTAAACAAGGAGGCGGTTCTTAAGTATTGTGAACACCCCGGGACATAATATAGTGAGTCGCTTCAGTTAGGTGAATATTTGCTGATCATATTTTCGTGACATGAGGGTGCCAGTTTTAAGGAAATACCCCCGCAAGTTACCTTTACCAAAAATAGTTGTAAAAGTGCTACGCAAATGCAGAACAATCGTGCATCCAGGAATAAGTAAACGCCCAGCATAAGTGCTTCCTGAGTGCTTTCTGGATGCAGTTTTATACTGACTGTGGCTATTTATATAGGAGCAACACATATAGAATCTGATAAAAGCTCTCTGTTATATTTGGAGAGGCATGCATACACATAAATTAGTATTTTGTAGGCCTATAGGCTCCCCTCCTTGAATTGCCACCTTAAAATGGTGGAGAGGTTGGAGTGCCTCAGGGATTCTAGGAGCTATGTTGTCGGGGCAGTTGCCCCTGGTAGGGTCTCCCAAGGCAAACCAGTCCTAGATGAGAGGTCAGACGAAGAGCGGTTCAAAAAGGACCCTTATGAAAGAAAAAACAGGTATCCGAGTACGAGGGATACCGGGGACCCAGCCTGGAGCCAGGCCTGGGGGAGGGGCTCGTTGGCGAATGCCTGGTGGTTGGGCTTATATCTGTGGGGCCCAGCTGGTCCCAGCCCGAATGAGCAACACGGAGCCACTCTCCTGTGGACACACCACCCACAGGAGTTGCCGTAAGGGTCCGGTGCACTGTGGATCGGGTGGCAGCCAAAAGTGGAGGCCCTGGCATACTGATCCCTGGCTGGCAAAACTGGCTTTTGGGACATGGAATGCCACCTCTCTGGTGGGAAAGGAGCCTGAGCTTGTGCGTGAGGTTGAGCGGTACTGACTAGATATACTTGGGCTCACCTCAATGCATAGCTTGGACTCTGGAACCAATTTCCTGGAGAGGGGTTGGAGACTCTTCTATGCTGGAGTTGCCAAGGGTGAGCGGTGCCGGGCAGGGGTGGGGCTATTGGTAGCCCCCCAGTTTGGCGTGCTAACATCAGAGTTCTCCCCGGTGAATGAGAGGGTCATTTCCCTGTGCCTTCGGGTCAGGGAACGGTCTCTGACTATCATTTGCACTTATGCGCCAAATGGTAGGTTGGAGTACCTGGCCTTCTTGGAGTCCTTGAGTGGGGTGCTAGACAGTGCACCACAAGGGGACTCCATTGTTTTACTGGGGGACTTCAATGCTCACGTGGGCAATGACAGTGAGACCTGGATGGGTGTGACTGGGAGGAAAGGCCTGCCTGATCTGAACCCAAGTGGTGTTCAGTTGTTGGACTTTTGTGCCATGCATGGTTTGGCCATAATGAACACCGTGTTCGATCATAAGGGTGTCCATAAGTGCACGTGGCAAGAGGACACCCTAGGCTGCAGATCGATGATTGACTTTGTAGTCGTTTCATCTGATCTACGACCATATGTCTTGGACACTCAGGTGAAGAGAGAAGCAGAGCTGTCAACTGATCACTACCTGGTGGCAAGCTGGATCAGATGGTGGGGGAGGAGGCCGGACAGACTGGGCAGGCCCAAATGAGTAGTTAGGCTATACTGGGAATGTCTGTCGGAGGCTCCTGTCCGTCGGATCTTCAACTGTCACATCCGTCAGAACTTCAACTGCATACCGGGGGAGGATGGGGACATTGAGTCCGAGTGGACCATGTTCCGCACCTCCATTGCTGAGGCGGCCATGCAGAGCTGTGGCTGCAAGGTTGTTGGTGCCTGTCATGATGGTAATCCCCTGGTGGACACCTGTGGTGAGGGGAGCTGTCAAGCTGAAGAAGGAGTCCTGTCTGGCTTGGTTAGCCTGTGGGTCTCCAGAGGCAGCTGACAGATACTGACAGGCCAAGCGGAATGTGGCTCTGGCAGTCACTGAAGCAAAAACTCGGGTGTGGGAGGAGTTCAGAGAGGCCATGGAAAGTGACTTTCGGTCAGCCTCGAAGAGATTCTGGCAAACCATCCGGCAGCTCAGGAAAGGAAAACAGTGCTCTGTCCCTACTATTTACAGCGAGGATGGAGTGCTGTTGACCTCAACTGGGGACATCATCCAATGGTAGAAGGAATACTTTGAGGATCTCCTCAATCCCACCTTCATATTGTCTGAGGAGGACACAGAGTCTGAGGGTGCTTGGGAGGACTCGCCTATCATGGGCTGAGGTTGCCGAGGTGGTTAAAAAGCTCCTCGATGGCCAGGCTCTGGGGGTGGATGAGATTCATCCTGAGTTCCTGAAGGCACTGGATGTTGTTGGGCTGTCTTGGCTGACATGCCTCTGCAACATTGCCTGGAGGTCAGGGACAGTGCCTCTGGATTGGCAGACTGGGGTGGTGGTCCCCCTTTTTAAAAAGGGGGACCGGAAAGTGTGTTCCAACTATAGGTGGATCACATTTCTCAGCCTCCCTGGGAAAGCCTATGCTGGGGTGCTGGAGAGGAGAGTCTGGTCGATAGTTGAACCTCGGATTCAGGAGGAACAATGTGGTTTTCGTCCTGGTCATGGAACATTGGACTAGCTCTTTACCCTTGCAAGGGTACTGGAGGGGGCATGGGAATTTGCCCAATTGGTCTACATGTGTTTTGTGGACCTGGAGAAGGCTCACGACCATGTCCCTTGTGGTACCCTGTGGGGGGGGTGCTTTGGGAGTATGTGGTTCAGGCTCACTACTGCAGGCCATTCGGTCCCTGTAAAGTACTGCAGGACTTTGGTTCGTATTGCCGGCAGCAAGTCGGATTCGTTCCTGGTGCATGTTGGACTCCACCAGGGCCCCTCCACCACTTTGTCACTGGTTCTGTTCATAACTTTTATGGACAGAATTTCTAGGCGCAGCCAAGGGGTGGTGGGTGTTTAGTTTGGTGGCATCAGGATCACGTCTCTGCTTTTTGAGGATGATGTGGTCCTGTTGGCTTCATCAATCTGTGACTTACAGCATGCGCTGGGATGGTTTGCAGCCGAGTGCGAAGTGGCTGGGATGAGGATCAGCACCTCGAAGTCCGTGGCCATGACGCTCAGCCGGAAACAGGTGGAGTGCCTACTCCAGGTCAGGGGGGAGTTGCTACCTAAAGTGGAGAAGTTTAAGTATCTCAGAGTTTTGTTCACGAGTGAGGGTAAGGGGGAGCGGGAGTTGGACAGAAGAATTGGGGCAGCATCAGCAGTGATGCAGACGCTAAACTGGTCTGTTGTGGTAAAGGGAGAGCTAAGCCAAAAGGCAAAGCTCTCGATTTACTGGTCCATCTACGTTCCCACTCTCACCTATGGTCACAAGCTATGGGTAGTGACCAAAAGAATGAGATCGCGGATACAAGTGGTAGAAATGAGTTTTCTCCGCAGGTTGGCTGGGCTCTCCCTTAGAGACAGAGTGAGAAGCTTGGTCATTCGGGAGAGACTCGGAGTAGAACCGCTGCTCCTCCACATCGAAAGGAGTCAGTTGAGGTGGTTCGGGCACCTTGTTAGGATGCCCCCTGGACACCTCCCAAGGGAGGTTTTCTGGGCATGCGCCACCGAGAGGAGACCCTGGGGCAGATCCAGGACACACTGGAGAGATTACATCTCTCGGCTGGCCTGGGAATGCTTCAGAATTCCCCCGGAAGAGCTGGTGGAGGTGGCTGGGGAGAGGGAAGTCTGGGCTGCTCTGCTTAGGCTGCTACCCCCGTGACTCGGATCCGGATAAGCAGTAGAAGATGGATGGATAGATGGATGGATGGATAGATGGATAGGCCTATAGGCTACATTTAGAAAAGTAAATGTTGGAGGTCAATACCATGGGCATAGTGCTAAGATAGTGCTTTTATAAATTGCTGTGAGAGCACTTTATTTTCTTGTAAATTTTGCATTGAAAATCAATAATTGTATATTTGAGGTCAAAAATACAATATCAAAAGAATTAATACACAATTAGGTCTTTAAATTGCACAGGTAATAAAATAGTAAAAAAAGTCTGATGTAGTGCTATACAAGTGATATATCAGAAGCAATTTCATAGTGCATTTAATACAGTGATATAAGCGCTTTCATAATTCAGAAATAACAGTTAAATAGGATTCTAATATGTATGAATAACTGCAAAAAATAGGAATAATCAAAAAATAAGTTGACAGCTTGAAACTCATGCCAAGAATGCTAAATAATCAGGAAAGGTGTTGTTTAATACATTATTTATGAGATGTGTCATTGAACGCCAGCCCAGTACTACTCAAATAATACTTGTATAGCACTCAGTGACTGCTGTGTGACTGCCAGAGAAGTGCTCAGGCATGCTGTTCGCACTTCTGTGATGATCAGGAGCAGTTATATCATGATCGGCCGTGTAACCTGTGCACATGGGGTGATGGCCTGGATACCCTGCCACATGCGCCATGTGTCACCACTGTCCTGAAAGTAGCTGTGGATTCTCTGAGCATGTGCATGCTTTGCTGCTCTGATGGCCCGGGACAGTTGGCCTCTCTACTCTTAGGGTCACCCTGTCACCTGCTCTGAAGGCAGCATCTCGGGTCCTCAGTAGTGCATGCACCTCTGTAGTAATCCACAGCTTCTGGTTGGGATGAGTGGCGATGATCTTAGAGACAGTAATGTCATCAATGCACTTGTTGATTTAGCTGGTCAATGATGCTGTGTACTCATTTAAATTGGTGCAGTCACCATTGGTTGCAGCCTCCCTAAACAATGTCCCAGTCAGTTTTCTCAAAACAGTCCTGGACAGCAGAGATGGCTCCTTCTGGCCAGGTTTTTACCTGCCTTAGAACCAGTTTGGAGCATCTGATGAGCAGTCTGTATGCTGGAATTAGCATAACAGAGATGTGGTCTGTGTAGTCAATGTGGGGGCAGGGCTCCACCCGGTACGTGCCAGGAATGTCTGTGTAAACAAGATCCAGCCCATTTGCCCCTCTTGTTGCAAAGTCCACATACTGATGAAACAGTGCAACTGGCACTGTGTTTGGGTGTAAATCCACATGTACAGATTCAATTCTATCGTTACTTGGGCTTCTGAAATAGTAAGGCGCAATAGACAGGATAAACACCAGATTGTGTCAGTTCAGTGGACAGTTGATGAGAAGCCAGAATTTAAAGCCACAAAAGTGGGCTCAAGACAATGTAGGAGATCCCACTCACATAATAAGCAAGGGAAAGTTTGTTACGGCTGCCATAAAATCCAGAAATGCACAATTAGAAGAGCTTTCATAAACAGACATCCACCACCTTATTTTCTGAGGCTCAAAAATATGCAGTCTAATAACCCAGAGCAGATACAGTGGCATGCAAAAGTTTGGGCACCCTTACTGAAAACGTCTGTTACTGTGAATAGTTAAGTGAGCGGAAGATGAACTGATCACCAAAAGGAATAAAGGTAAAGATGACATTTCTTTTCAGCAGTTTCTGCAAAATTTGTGTATTATTTTTGTTTTGTACAATTGAAGAGTGAAAAAAGAAAAGGAACACCATGTGAAAGTTTTAATTGCAGGTAACAGAAACAGTGATCAAGGTGAGGTCTGAAAGATGAAGAAAACTTTCTGAAAGTACTGCTTGTTGGATTGCTAGAAAGGCAAATAAAAACCACTGTTCGACTGCAAAAGACCTTCAGAAAGATTTAGCAGACCCTGGAGTGGTGGTGCACTGTTCTATTATACAGTGACAACTGAACAAATATGACCTTGTGGCAGTGGAGGCGTGGTCAAGTGTCGGTCTGTGAATGGAGGGCAGAGTCAGGGAAGGTAAGTAGTAGAATCACTGCACCTGATGTGAATTAATCTGTGTTTGTGTGTCTTCCCCAGTGACCGCACCCTATAAAAGGAGAGAGAGAGCAGAGAAAGGGAGCTCTCCCCCCAACCAGAACACTTGTGTGTGTTTGTGCGGGTGTGCGTGGGAGAGTAAAAGCTGAAAAGCTAAAATAAAAAGGGTTTTGAGAACTCAGTTCTGGCCTGCCGTGTTTCTGTGCTCCAACCACCTGGTCTGATTCTACAGTGGTGCCGAAACCCGGGAAGGAGTGCAGAAGGGAATAGCCCCATGGAGTCCTCCCCCTTCAAGGATCTGATCCATGCCCTCGCCACGGCCCAACAGAGCCAGTACCGGGCACTGATCACCCTCCGGAAGGAGCAGGAACAACGGTTTGAAGCCCTGGTGCTGGCGCAGCAGGAAGATCACCAGGTATTCCGGCCCTTGCTCGCGTCGGCGGGGTCCACAATCACCACTGCCGTAGACCCTCCCCACCTCACCCTAACGAAGATGGGTCCGCATGATGACCCCGAAGCCTTCCTCACTCTTTTTGAGCAGGCAGCAGAGGCATGGGGTTGGCCGGTGGAACAGCGCGCGGCACGCCTCCTCCCCCTGCTAACGGGCGAGGTGCAGCTGGTCGTGCTACAGCTCCCCGCCGACAGCCGGCTGGTCTATGCGGACCTCTGCAGGGCCATCCTCCAGTATCAGTGCTTGGCGATGGAGGTGGGCGCAGTGGTCCGGATCCCCGATGCGCCAGGGACTGCCCTCGATCAGGCCGGAGCGTATTGCATACCGGTTAGTATCCAAGGGAATACGTATCAGGCTTTGGTTGACTCCGGCTGTAATCAGACCTCAATCCACCAAAGCCTGGTGCAAGATGAGGCATTGGGGAGAGCACAATTGGTGAAGGTGTTGTGTGTGCACGGGGATGTTCACAACTACCCTTTAGTGTCAGTCCACATTCTATTTTGATGGGAAAAATTTAGAGTAAAGGCGGCGGTTAATCCTCGCCTTACCCACTTGATAATTCTGGGGACTGATTGGCTGGGATTTAGGGAATTAAGGATGGGAATTAATTGTTCTCGCGGATTCCCTTGAGGATTTCCCATTAGAGCAGTCGCGAGACGAGACTCTGCAACATGCATTTGACCAAGTGAGAGTAATCAATGGTCAAACTCTCCAGCCAAACGCCACACAGTCCTTCCCCTATTTTTCCATTATTAAGGATAGATTATACCGATCGACGCAGGACACTCAGACTAAGGAACCGATAATACAGCTTTTAATCCCAAAGAGCCACTGGTAATTTATATTCCCGGCGGCTCACTTTAATCCCATGACCGGACACTTGGGGCAGGATAAGACACTAGGCCGAATAATGGCCAGGGATTCACGGCGATGTCCATAGGTGATGTACGGCATGCCGCGAATCCCAGTTAGTAAGTCCTGCGGCCATTCCAAAAGCGCCTTTGTGCCCTCTGTCATTAATCGAGACCCCATTTGAAAGAATTGGGATGGATCTCATCAGGCCATTAGATTGGTCAGCATGAGGATATCGTTTTATTTTAGTTCTGGTGGACTATGCAACGCGATATCCGGAAGCAGTGCCTCTTCGCAATATCTCAGCACATAGTATTGCAGAAGTGCTCTTCCGCATCATCTCCCGAGTCGGAATCCCCAAAGAGATTCTGACTGATCAAGGCACTACATTTATGTCACGCACACTGCGCGAACTGTATGGGTTACTGGGAATTAAGCCTATCCACACCAGCATTTATCACCCACAAACGGATGGCTTAGTCGAACGGTTTAATCGCACCCTCAAGAATATAATTTGAAAATTTGTAAGCAAAGACACACGCAACTGGGATAAATGGCTCGAGCCCCTGTTATTCGCAGTGCAAGAGGTCCCACAAGCCTCCACGGGGTTCTCCCCGTTCGAATTATTATACGGGTGTAAGCCGCATGGCATTCTAAACATGCTACATGAAAATTGGGAGGAGGGGCCTTCAACCAGTAAAAATGAAATTCAATACATTATCGACCTGCATGCCAATTTCCACACACTCATGCACCTAACCCAGGAGAATTTGCGGCAGGCCCAAGAACGTCAAGTCCGTCTGTACGACGGGGCTTGCACCTTAGGGAATTCACACTGGGAGATAAAGTACTCGTGTTGTTGCCCATGTCGAGCTCCAAATTGATCGCCAGGTGGCAAGGACCCTTTGAGGTCACACGGCGAGTCGGGGACGTCGACTGTGAGGTGAGGCCAACAGACAGGGGTGGGGCATTACAGATTTACCACCTCAATCTGCTAAAACGCTGGAATAAGGAGGTCCCCGTGGCATTGGTGTCAGTGGTTCCAATGAAGGCGGCGCTGGGGCCGGAGGTCCAAAAAGGAAAATTGACATCGCCCACCACTCTGGTCCCCTGTGGAGACCACCTCTCCCTGACCCAGCTCATGGAGGTTGCCCAATTGCAGAAAGAATTTTCTGATGTGTTCTCACCCCGGCCCAGCCACACCCACCTCATAGAACACCACACTGAGATGCCCTTGGGGGTAGTAGTGCGCAGCTGCCCTTACAGACTGCCCAAACACAAAAAAAAGGTGGTTCGGGAAGAACTCGAGGCCATGCTCAAAATGGGCATCATCGAGGAGTCCCACAGTGACTGGAGCAGCCCGGTGGTCTTGGTTCCCAATTCTGATGTGCCGGTCCGGTTCTGTGTGGACTATAGAAATGTCAATGTGGTGTCTGAATTTGATGTGTACCCAATGCCTCATATTGATGAGTTGCTCGATCGACTAGGCATGGCTCGTTTTTATTCGACACTGGATTTGACAAAGGGATATTGGCAGATCCCCTTGACTCCTCTATCCCGAGAGAAAACGGCCTTTTCCACACTGTTTGGCTTACACCAGTTTGTCACACTTCCTTTTGGGCTGTTTGGGGCCCCCACTACATTCCAGCGGCTTATGGACGGGGTTCTCCTCCCCCACAACACCTACGCGGCTGCCTACTTAGATGATATTATTATTTACAGTACTGACTGGCCTCGGCACTTAGAGCACCTAAGGGCCATCCTTAGGTCGCTGAGGTGAGCAGGTCTCACAGTCAACCTGAAGAAGTGTGCGATTGGGCAGGTGGAAGTATGGTATCTGAGTTTCCACTTGGGCAATGGGCAGGTGCATCCCCAAATTAATAAGACAGCAGCAATTGTGGCCTGCCCAAGGCCCAAGACCAAAAAGGGGGTGAGACAGTTCCTGGGGCTGGCTACTATCATGGGTTTATACCTAATTATTCGGACATTACCAGCCCACTGACTGATCTCACTAAAAAGGGAGCACCAGATCCGGTCCAGTGGACGGAGCAATGCCAGCGGGCTTTCTCTGAGGTAAAGGCTGCATTGTATGGGGGGGGGCACTGTTATACTCTCCTGACTTTTCTCTCCTCTTTATTTTGCAGATGGACACATTGGACAGAGGGCTGGGGGCTGTTCTGTCCCAGGAGGTGGAGGAACATCCTGTGCTGTACATCAGCCGGAAGCTGTCGGTGCGCAAGGGCAGGAATAGCACAATAGAAAAGGAATGCCTCGTCATCAAGTGGGTGGTCCTTGCCCTCGACTACTCCCTGCTGGGGCACCCTTTCACCCTCTGTTCGGACCACACGCCCCTGCAGTGGCTCCACCGCATGAAGGATGCCAACACGTGGATCACCCGTTGGCATCTCGCACTCCAGCCATTTAAATTTGAGGTGGTCCACAGGCCGGGGGCGTAGATGGTTGTGGCGGATTTCCTCTCCCATCAAAGGGGGGGGGAGGAGTCGGCTGCAGGCCGGACGGCTCCCCGGCCTGAGTCGGGCGGTGGGGGTATGTGGCAGCGGGGGCATGGTCAAGTGTCTGTCTGTGAATGGAGGGCAGAGTCAGGGAAGGTAAGTGGTAGAATCCCTGCACCTGATGTGAATTAATCTGTGTTTGTGTGTCTTCCCCAGTGACTGCGCCCTATAAAAGGAGAAATAGAGCAGAGAAAGGGAGTTCTCCCCCCAACCAGAACACTTGTTTGTCTGTGTGTGTGTGTGTGTGTGTGTGTGTGTGTGTGTGTGAGAGAGAGAGAGAGTAAATGCAAAAGCTGAAAAGCTAAAATAAAAAGGTATTTGAGAACTCAGCTCTGGCCTGCTGTGCTTCTGTGCTCCACCTACCTGGTCTGATTCTACAGACCTTCATGGGAGAGTCTCATCTCATCTCATTATCTCTAGCCACTTTATCCTGTTCTACAGGGTCGCAGGCAAGCTGGAGCCTATCCCAGCTGACTACGGGCGAAAGGCGGAGTACACCCTGGACAAGTCATCAGGTCATCACAGGGCTGACACATAGACACAGACAACCATTCACACCTACGGTCAATTTAGAGTCACCAGTTAACCTAACCTGCATGTCTTTGGACTGTGGGGGAAACCGGAGCACCCGGAGGAAACCCACGTGGACACGGGGAGAACATGCAAACTCCGCACAGAAAGGCCCTTGCCGGCCATGGGGCTCGAACCCGGACCTTATTGCTGTGAGGCGACAGTGCTAACCACTACACCACCGTGCCGCCCTTCATGGGAGAATCATCAGAAGAAAACCTTTCTGTAGCAATTCCTGATGTGGGTGGAGCACAGAAGCACGGCAGGCAAAAGTTGATGTTAGCCAAACCACTTTATTTAGCTTTTCAGCTTTCTTTCTTTCTTTCTTTCTTTCTTTCTTACTCATTCACACATGCGTTATGGTTGGATAGAGAGCTCCTTTTCTCTGCTCTCTCTCTCCTTTTATGCTCCATCCCTGTAACTAACACACACACACACACACACACACACACACATACACACACATTATTGACAGCAGGTGGAATGACTTAGCCACTTACCTTCCCCGACCCCGCCCTCCATTCACAGACTGCTGCTTGGCCATGCCCCCGCTGCCACATACCCCCACCGCCTGACTCAGTCCGGGGAACCGTCCGGCCTGAAGCTGACTCCCCCCCCAACGGGACAGGAAGTCCGCCACCACCATCTGCGCCCCTGGCCTGTGGATCACCTCGAACTTAAATGGCTGGAGGGCGAGATACCAATGGGTGATCCGCGCATTGGCATCCTTCATGCAGTGGAGCCATTGGAGGGGCAAGTGGTCCGAACAGAGAATGAAAGGGCACCCCAGCAGGTAGTATCGAAGGGCGAGGACTGCCACTTGATGGCGAGATACTCCTTCTCGATTGTGCTGTACCTACTTTCACGCATCAAGAGTTTCCAGCTGATGTACAGCACGGGGCGCTCCTCGCCCTCCACCTCCTGGGACAAAACGACCCCCAGCCCTCTGTCTGATGCATCAGTCTGCAAAATAAAGGGGAGAGAGAAGTCAGGGGAATGTAAAAGTGGCCCCCCACACAGTGCAGCTTTTACCTCAGAGAAGACCTTTTGGCACTGCTCTGTCCACAGGACTGGATCTGGAGCCCCCTTTTTAGTGAGATCGGTTAGCGGGCTGGTAACGTCCGAATAATTAGGTATAAACCTACGATAATAGCCAGCCAGCCCCAAGAACCGTCTCACCTCCTTTTTGGTCTTGGGCCTCGGGCAGGCCTCAATCGCTGTGGTCTTGTTAATTTGGGGATGCACCTGCCCATGGCCCAAGTGGAACCCCAGATACTGTACTTCCACCTGCCCAATCGCACACTTTTTTGGGTTAGCTGTGAGGCCCACCTGCCTCAGCAACTTTAGAACGGCCCTCAGGTGTTCCAGGTGCTGTGACCAATCATTCCTGTAAATTATAATATCGTCTAGATAGGCGGCCGTGTAGGCAGCGTGAGGGCGGAGGACCCTGTCCATAAGCCGCTGGAATGTAGCGGGTGCCCCAAATAGCCCAAAAGGGAGCGTGACAAATTGGTGTAAGCCAAACGGTGTGGAAAAGGTTGTTTTTTCTCGGGATAGAGGAGTCAAGGGGATCTGCCAATATCCCTTTGTTAGATCCAGTGTCGAATAAAAGCGAGCAGCGCCTAACCGATCAAGCAACTCATCAATGCGAGGCATTGGGTATGCTTCAAATTTAGACACCGTGTTGACCTTTCTATAGTCCACACAGAACCGGACCGACCTGTCGGTCTTGGGAACCAGGACCACTGGGCTGCTCCAGTCACTGTGGGACTCCTCAATTATGCCCATTTCAAGCATGGCCTTGAGTTTGTCCCGAACCACCTGTTTTTTGTGTTTGGGCAATCGGTAAAGGCGGCTACGCACTACCACCCCCAGGGGTATTTCGATGTGGTGTTCTATGAGGTGGGTATGACCAGGAAGGGGCGAGAACACGTCGGAAAATTCCTTCTGCAACTTGGCTACCTCCGTGAGTTGGTCCGGTGAGAGGTGATCTCCACAATGGACCAGAGTGGTCCAAGATGTTATCTTTTTTACCTCTGGCCCCAGCTCCGCCTTCTCTGGAACTACCGATGCCAACGCCATGGGGACCCCCTCATTCCAGCATTTTAAATGGTTGAGGTAGTAGTTCTGCAGTGCCTCACCACTATCTGTTCGCTTCACCTCATAGTCAACGTCCCCGACTCGCCATGTGACCTCAAAGTGCCCTTGCCACTTGGCGACTAGTTTAGAACTCAACATGGGCAATAATACAAGCACTTTGTCTCCCGGCGTGAAAACTCTAAGGCGCGTGCCCCTGTCATATAGTTGGCTTTGACGTTCTTGTGCCTGCCACAAATTCTCCTGGGTTAGGTGCATGAGGGTGTGGAGTTTCACGCGCAGGTCAAGAATGTACTGAATTTCATTTTTACTTGGTGAAGGTCCCTCCTCCCAATTTTCCCATAGCACGTCCAGAATGCCATTCGGCTTACGCCCATATAATAATTCAAAGGGAGAAAACCCCGTGAAGGCTTGCGGGACCTCTCATACTGCGAACAACAGGGGCTCGAGTGCATCTTCACTTACGAATTTGCGGATTATGTTTTTGAGTGTTTTGTTAAATCGCTCTACTAAGCCATCCATTTGTGGGTGATAGACGCTGGTGCGGATAGACTTAATCCCCAGTAACCCATACAGCTCGCGCAGTGTGCGTGACATAAATGAAGTGCCTTGGTCTGTCAGGATTTCTTTCGGAATCCCAACCCGGGAGATAAAGCGGAAGAGCGCTTCTGCAATACTGCGTGCTGAGATATTGCGGAGAGGCACTGCTTCCGGATATCGCATTGCATAGTCCACTAGAACTAAAATAAAGTGGTATCCCCATGCTGATCAATCTAATGGCCCGATGAAATCCATCCCAATTAGCTCAAACTGGATCTTGATTAGAGGAAGAGGGCGCAACGGTGCTTTTGGAGTGGCCGTAGAATTTACTAATTGGCATTCACGGCATGTCGCACACCACCGACGGACATCCCTGTGAATCCCTGGCCAATAGAACCAGGCCATTATTTGGGCTAGTGTTTTGTCTTGCCCCAAGTGTCCAGCCATGGGATTAAAGTGAGCCGCATGGAATACAAGTTCCCTACGGCTCTTTGGGATTAACAACTGGGTTATTCGTTCCTTAGTTTGAGTGTCCTGCATCACTCGGTACAATCTATCTTTAATAATGGCAAAATAGGGGAAGGTCGGTGCCACGCTTGGCTGAAGAGTTTGACCATCAATTACTCTCACGTGGTCAAACGCATGCCGCAGAGTCTCGTCTCACGACTGCTCTAACGGGAAATCCCCAAGGGAATCCCTGAGAGAGAGAGGAGGAGCAGGCTACTCCTCACTCTGACGCTGTGTTGATGTAGACGGCTCTGTGACAGCTTCTCCTGCCAATGCCACACCGGGATCTTCCCATGACCTACTAGGGCAGGACCCACTACGTGTTAAATATTCCATTAGTTTTTTAAATCCCGGCCAATAACGAGTGGGTAAGACGGGGACTAACCGCCGCCTTTATTCTATGCATTTGGCCCTGGAATAGAATATGGACAGACACTAGAGGGTAACGGTGAACATCCCCGTGCACACACAACACTTTCACCGCTTGTGCTCTCCCCAGTGCCTCACCTTGCACCAGGCGTTGGTGAATTGAGGTCTGATTACAACCGGAATCCACCAAAGCATGATATGTATCCCTTTGAATACTCACCGGTATGCGATACGCTCCGGCCCGATCGGGGGCAGTTTCTGGTGTGTCAGGGATCTGGATTACAGCACCCACCTCCCTTGTGGAGCTCTGACTTTGGAGATGCTCCAACTCCCTGCCGTGCCAGCACACTGGCCCAGGCTTTCCCTTTGCACTGGTGTTATGGGTGTCACTCACCTGAGGGCAAGACAACACAGACACAGAAGAGGGAGATGGGAGACACCACGGGTGCGACAGGCTGGCTGGGGAGGAGCCAGCCACTGCCTCTGTGGCAGGGGAACAGGGTGGAGAGGGGGACAAGAGACAGGAGAGAGAGAGAAGCGAGGGGAGACGCCCCGTCTGCCTGCCGTCGGAGCCGCCTCCAGATGGTCCTCTGCCAGCTCAATGGCTTGTTCCAGTGATGCCAGGTGGTGACACTGGACCCATTCCGCCATTTCTTCCAGAAGTCGAGAGATAAACTGCTCCAGTGCCACCAGATCGATGATATCGTCGGCGTCGCGGTCTTCTGCCCTCAGCCACCACCGGCAGGCGTCCCGGAGTTGCTGGCCGAATGCAAATGGCCGGCCGACCTATCCTCCAGTGCCAGCATCTGGAAGCGCTGACGATGTTGCTCCAGGGAGCGGCCGAGCCGCTGCAGAATGGCTTTCCTTAGGTCAGCATAGACCAGTCGGCTGTCAGCAGGGAGCTGCTGCACTGCGAGCTGCGCCTCGCCAGTCAGGAGCGGGAGGAGGCATGCCGCGTGCTGCCCCTGCGGCCACCCCCATGCCTCGGCTGCTTGCTCGAAGAGAGCGAGGAACGCTTCCGGATCGTCCTCCGGTCCCATCTTCGTGAGGGTGGCGGCAGCAGTGGCCGATGGCCCTGCTGACGCGAGCAGGTGCCGGAACGCCTGGCAATCTTCCTGCTGGGCCAGCATTAAGGCTTCGAAGCGTTGCTGCTGCTCCTTCCGGAGGGTGATCAGCGCTTGATGCTGGTTCTGCTGGGCGGTAGCGAGGGCAAGGATGAGCTCTTCAAATGGGGAGGACTCCATGGGGTGGTTCCCTTCTGTGCTCCCAGGTTTCAGCACCACTGTAGCAATTCCTGATGTGGGTGGAGCACAGAAGCACGGCATGTGAGAGTTGATGTTAGCCAAACCACTTTATTTAGCTTTCTTTCTTTCTTTCTTTCTTTCTTTCTTTCTTTCTTTCTTTCTTTCTTTCTTTCTCACTCAGTCACTCACTCACTCACACATGTGTTGTGGTCAGGGAGAGAGCTCCTTTTCTCTGCTCTCTCTCTCTCTCTCTCTCTCCTTTTATGCTCCATCCCTGTAACACACACACACACACACACATTATTGACAGCAGGTGGAATGACTTAGCCATTTACCTTCCCTGATCCCGCCCTCCATTCACAGACTACTGCTTGGCCACGCCCCCACTGCCACACTTTCCTGTGTCCTTGCCACAAAATTCAGCATCTGAAGTTTGCAAATAAACCTCTAAATAAGCCTGATGCGTTTTGGAAACAAGTCCTGTGGGCTGATGAAATCAAAATATAACTTTTTGGCCACAATGTGCAAAGGCTCACTACCGCCCAGCAGAACCAGCTGATGCTTTGGAGATACTTTGGAGAAAAAAGGTGACAAATTCCAGGAAAAGAACACCTCTCCAACTCTGAAGCATGGGTGTGGATTGATCATGCTTTGGGGTTGTGCTGCAGCCAGTGGCACAGGGCACATTTCATTGTTCGAGGGAAGCATGGATTCAAATAAATACCAGCATTTCTGGAAGCAAACATCACACCATCTGTAAAAAAGTTGAAATTAAAAAGAGGATGGGTCCTACAATAAGACGATGATTCAAAACACAACTCAAAACCTACAATGGAATACCTCAATAGGCACAAGCTGAAGGTTTTGCCATGGCCCTCACAGTCCCCTGACCTAATCATCATTGAAAATCTGTGGATAGATCTCAAAAGAGCAGTGCATGCAAGACAGCCCAAGAAATTTGTAGAACTGGAAGCCTTTTGCAAGGATGAATGTGTGAAAATCCCCCAGGTAAGAACTGAAAGATTATTAGCTGGCTACAAAAAGTGTTTACAAGCTGTGATACTTGCCAAAGGGGGTGCTACTAGGTACTAACCATGCAGGGTGCCCAAACTTTTGCTTCGGGCCCTTTTCCTTTTTTGTCATTTTAAAAATGTAAAAGATGAAAATAAAAAATAGTTTTTGCTTAAAATATAAAGGGAATGAGCCATCTTTAACTTTATGCCTTTTGGAGATCATTTCATTTTCAACTTGTTTAACTGTTCACAGTAACAGCAATTTTGACCAGGGGTGCCCAAACTTTTGCATTCCATTGTAAATGCACATATAATAGGAACTCTGTGTGAGCTCACAGCTGTGTTTAATAAAGTTTTGGTGTTTGTTGCAAAAGCATTAGTTGTCCCCTAAAAGTTGTCTGATGATACCAGGGTTAATGGCCTTCTGCACTTTATGCATTTCTCTCCTGATAAAGAGTTCTGTTACCTGTTACCTGTCCTCCTTGTGCCTCATAGCACATAGGGCCTTCACAGAGCTCCTCCACCTCTCCTTACATGAGGTGGTGCCATGGTGTCCCCTTTAAATGGTAAATTTGCTCTGCTTCTGGTTTCTGTAATAAGGTGTTTTTATAGGAGCGGGTTATCAGCAATCAGCCCAACCCCCAACCTGGAGGACCAGTGGATCACTCTTTGTCGGGCCCCAACCCTTTGACCTGTCTGGCTTGGGTTACCCTACTGGGAGTACATGACTCCCACCGGCATAGCTCTAGGGGTCACTGGGACTTACCCCACCACAATAAGGTGGTGATCCCACAGGGTAGGATAAAAAGTTCTGAGATGTCCAAATAGCAATCTGTGGTAGCCTAACTGGCTGGTTTGTGAAATAAATATACATTTGAATTAAGCTTATATTGGTAGAATTACAGCTTCTTACTTCAAATACAAATATTGTTCTTATAGGAACACATGCTATTAGTTGTTTATGTATTGAACATACATTTAGACAAAATGTGGCTTTTGCTGATGTTGAGTAGTTCTTAATGCATTATAGTGCATTTAGGCTAATGTAGCTAGGTTATAACTGTTGATGTACTGAATATACATTCAGACTATTGCAAGTATTAGTTGTTAATACTATAGGTGTACATCTAGACTAAAGTAGATGAAATTGTCACACAAGATTAATTCTATTCTATTGCTGTGAAATTGTCAAAGAGCTAGAGACCAGAGGTTTAAGCGTGGAACGTGAGGTGTGTAGGTATCATGCCGCCATCTTGTGTCAGAACTACAATTCCCAGGCAACTTCCGTGTGACCTACGTCACGCGTGGGCGGGATCACCTACGTCAGTCTGCCATGCACGCATAAATCCAAGCGGAAGCTCCACCATCTTTGTCTCTCACGTCTGCCTTCCGATGAATCTGGACGTATAAAGAGGCGCTCTCCACCCAGAAAGACGTCTTCTTTCTTGCAAGATCCATCACTCAGCGCGATTTTCTTTCTTACCCTTGGCAAAGGTAAACTCTAGAGTCGCGCGATCTTTAAACTCAACCTGAGTTACAACCGGTTTACTTGCATTAGAAGTGACGTCACGACTGCAGCCCAGGCAGTTAAAAGTTAAGAAGCGATTGAATCCTTTTTAACTCAAAAGCGCTGTGCATCTTATTCTGATCAGAGACTTTTCCTCACGAACGCTGAGGTTCGGACCAAGAATCCTCTGCTTTCCACGGGAACCACCCAAGTGCTCCACTGGACCCGAAAGTTTTCTGCGCCTCCATCACGAGCGGCTCACGTGCTCCCACGGCGAGGCCCGAGACTACACCGGCGAATAGTTCTTCATATCTTGCTAAAGGCAGGATTAAGTAAGATTTTGGCATTTGGGCATAATTAGGATAGTCTTAGGAATTTGCTTTTATTTGAAATGGTGTGAATTTAAACCCAGGTTTATTGTTACACTGTTAAAACACGCAGCGTGTTGATTTATTTTGTTCTATGTTCTCTCAATTGTTTTTTAATAGATAGGCTGTGCATGCTTTTCTTTGCTACTAACATATAGTTCTCTTATTATACATCTTGATCTCAAGATTTCAGTGGATTCAGTATGGTTATGAGCTAGTGGGTTAGCTACAGCTTCCCTTTTGTCTACTTAGCAACACAAAGCTAATCAAGGCCTACCATGTGCTCAGCAGGCCATCAGGCCTGATAAACCACACCTCAGCTAGAAATCCACAAGCTAGCTTTTAGTTAGCTATGGCTAATACCCTTGTCTTTAGCAACACGTGCTCAGTAGGCCTCACCAGGCCTAACAAACACACTTTAGCTAGGCCATAGGGCCTTTAGCAAACTCACACTAGCAACACAAGGCTAAACACAGAGCTAATCCTTTGTTCTGTTTAGATAACATTCTTTTGTTTAGCTACCAACAAGCTAGGCCTCCACCACGTGTAGTTAGCTACACGAGGCTAAACACATGGCTAAACACACGAGGCTAAACACACACACACACACACACACACCTCACTGCTTGTATATATTGATTTATTATTTTTCTTTTTATCTTTGTATAATAAATTCATTTATTAAACAAACTGTGTTTGTGTGAACAACATCTGAAGTCCCCAATCTTCTCAAAGAATTCAAAAAGGGTGCATATAAAAGTTATGTAATATGGTAAGTGATTGTAATAATTTGGAAATATACCATAATCTAGCTGTTTGGTAATTTATCCAGGATTCATGGTATGATTCATTGAACGATTCCCTAAATGATTCATTGAACAATTCCCTAAATGATTCACTAAATGATTCATTGAACGATTCACTGAACGATTCACTTCAAATGAGAGTGATTCTATGGTATGATTCAATTCAAACGAGTCAAAGTAAATGATTCAATGGGATTGATTCATTTTAATTATTAACCTTCAAAATTTAATGAGACTGATTTAACGAGATTGATCACTTAATTTCAATAATTAACTGATTGCACCCACAGTTAAATTGGTGCCCCGTGTGAGACAGACTGGTTTGTTGACTTCTGGAATATTGTTCAACAACAAATAAACTCAGTTTAATTCAGCAACTGCTAAGGTATATCCCCAGGTGTGTTAAAACGGTTAACAGTCGTGTGATAACCATATCACCAATACTCATAACCTATTCAACTTAGGATAAGAGAGCATTTCCAAATAAACCTTATTAATTAATTACATAGTTAATTAATAATGATTAAATTAATAATTAACTTGATTAATTATCTATTATCCAGCCTAAGTAAAATGGCATCCCCTCATGTCTCAAAAATGGAAGACAACGCTCAAGACGTGTCTCTCCTTGAGGTCATTGCAGACCTCATTCACTGCTCTGCTTCCGAAAAGGCAAAAATTAAGTACACGAGTGAGAGTGAATGCCAAAACAACATAGACAATTCAAACAAACATATGAGAGATCCAAAAAGAACAACTATTAGTGTCCAGGCGGCACTAGATAAGCTATTCCTATCATACTTCCAAGATGCTGATTCAGAAATCAGACGCCTTCGCGGAGAGGTTGAAAGGCTGACTACCAGCAACGCTGAGCTGACAGCCGATAATAATGATTTACATAGGGAGCGTGAGCTCTTGAAGACCTCCCTTGATGATTGCACCAAACGGCTAGAGAAAGCCGAAATGGTTGCTAAGAGGGCTGCCCAGGAGCAGACCCCCCAAGAGCAGCGCAAGGGGCGTGAAAGACCCCCAACAATGCGCCAAAGCTCGGAGCGGGAAGAGGCGTCTGAACCGGACACCGTAAATGATCTGGTCGAGAACCAGACATCCCGCCAAACTCCATCAACTCGCTACACGACTCCGTCGTCGTCGTCTAGCCAGGATGGAGCCGCCCTGCGCTCATCCCGAGCCCAGGCCCGTAGCACACCTAGGTCAGTGCGCTTCAGTCTCCCTGATCAATCTCCAGATGAATCAGACTATGAATCTAGTGCGAAACGGGAACAACACCAGAGTAGCTCAGATCGTGAGTGCTCAGAAGAGCCAAGAAGGTCGCACAAGGACGTGCACCAAACCCTTCGCTTACGGCAAATTGACCTACTTGCCAAAGATGTCGAACAATTCGATCCCGACAATCAAAGAACTAATGTAAATAACTATTTACGAGAAATTGATCGATGCCTGATGGACCTGCCGAACGCCACAACACGTGAAAAACTTAGACTAATCTGGAAGACCTCCAGTAGTAGCGTTCGTGCCTTTTTAGAGACACTACCCCCAAACATTCGCGATAGTTATTCGAAACTTCGCAATTACATGAGGGAAGAATATGCGCCATACACGGACGAAACCTCCGCGATATTGTGTGCATTACAAGTCAAACAAAAACGGTCTGAGGCGCCTCATGAATATTACAGACGGCTACGTACTGCCTATTTCCAAGGTAGTAGCGCACCAGGGTTGGAAGAAGATAGAGGTTTCATATCTCTCTTCTTACATAACCTCCACCCAAGCGTGCGGACCCATGTCACACTGACGTGTCGACAAGGTCACTATTCGATGAGGGAAATTAGGCGACTAGCCCAAATGACCTGGGAAACCATCGTCAAAACCGCAAACGGAAACGATGATGAACCCAGAGTCCTTAGCCTCCAGGGTGAGGACAAGCCCCCGCTAACCTTAGAAGGAGGTGAAGCACCGAAAGGGGGACCCACCTGGAAAAATTCCGGTCCAGCCCGATCCTTGCCGAGCCATCACAAGGGTGAGTGGAAAAATCGACAGGGTAAGGCCAGGAGGGACCGAGGGCGAGTCCACAGTGACTATGGCAATCGCCCATCACATGAAAAGGGTCGTAGGGAACAAAACGGTTGGCAGCAAAACCGTCATCCCCGCTCTGACCAGAAACGGCAGAAGCGTTCCGACTGTAGCTCTAAACGTAAGGGTAGAGACGACCAACACAGTGACTCAGACCAACCTGGTGAGTTCCACTCAGAGCTGGACTCTTTAAAAGCCCAGTTGGCTGAGATTAAAGAACTGTTACAGGAGACGTCAGACCCCTCAACAGATAAAACAAAAGAGCCCAAGAAAAACGACAAAAGACCATTCGCTGGCATGACTAGGCCAGGAACCACGGGTATATCTCGTAAAAGGGGGAAGGAGATCCCTCTGAAACAGCAGGCGAGGGTCAGGATGTAGGGCCCCCCCTGGTGGCGAAGGCAAACACACAAGACGCACCTCTCATGTGCGCTAAAGTCTTCACCACCATTTCTCAGACACACGGCTCCCACAAGGCGACCCAATCCCAACCAAGCCCTGCGACATAAACTTAGTCAGCTTCACACAAAACCCCACAGTCGTTGGATCCCACAAAATATGCACAAAACCGTTGTGACGAGATTAGTGCGAACACCGATCAACCGAGCGCCACGCGAGATCAAATTTCCGATGAACTTCAGTTCATGTCTTTGAACACCGAGTCCGATGTCGAGACACCTGACATCGCGACTCCCCCTAGTGGCAAATGTCTCCCTCTATCCATCGACTCAGACACAGACACCCATTTCACTGCTGGTGTAATGGCTGCGCTGTGGAACATGTTAGGTGTCGAGGTGAAATTCCATATCGCGTACCACCCTCAATTCTCTGGTCAGGCTGAACGAGCCATTCAAACCATTGTGAGCATGCTGCGAAAGTATATCACAAACCATGGTAAAATTTGGGACGTGAAACTTCCCTTGGTGCTAAGGGCCATTTGGTCCACCCCTCATTGTGCCACTGAAGTCACACCCTTTGGGATGATGACTGGGCGAGAGTCGGTTCTTCCCCCGCATCTCCTATACAAACCAGAGGCCATGAGCGTCGCGATTGCATACACCGCACATCCACATGTCGCCGACCTACAACGCCACCTACAGTCAATCTTTACAGGTGCCCAAAAGAATCTCGATTCGAGAGTAGGACACAAAGCCTACTACGCCCGAATCTCAGAGAAGTTCCTACCACCCTGGTCGAGACCTTTCGATCGTGGGAAAACCGTTCCCCGTCGCATATCACATTAGGACATCTAGGCCTAATCAAACACTTTCATATCGATTTCCATGATAATCGAATCAAACCTTTTGAACAGTCCTCACTCCAAAAGGGGGGTGGACGACAGCTAGGCCCATCATGTCCACCTAGCTTGTACGCATCACTCAACCATAAGCGTACACTAACATCCCCGGTCAGACTTCACCAACCCAATGAAGTAATAACCCTTCAGTATAACATGGTAGATAAAATACTAAAATCCGCTATTATTACTAGTGTGTATTCATCGCAAGTACACCTGGCATATAGTCTTGGCAGTGCTATCCTCATTTTTGTGAATCCACAAGACTTAGAGATATGCACCTTCACTAAAGACATCCACTGGGTCTGCCCAGGCAACCCATACATAACACTACACACCTAGCTAGATAAGATGGTCTGTGTCCCCGACAGCTAGCCGCAGTAGCGCACGCTTTCTAGCCAGACCCCCCACTGCTATCACCTTCCCAGAAGATTAGGTTTGCTAACCCAAACACTAATACTTCTTTCCTTCCTTCATTTCTTCTCTTTTCTTGTTTTTTTTATGCATAAGAAATTGAACACTACATGTTTCATGTTCCATGTTTAATTTTTTTAATGTGATTTTGATCTAGTTAGTTAGTGATTATATGCCCAAAATGCCCATAGTGATTATATGCCCAAAATGCCTCTGTCTCCAACTGTCTTACTGGAACTCACAAGTTTACAGTCTTCGCAGGACACCATGAACTGCACAGGACAAGTCTACCTCAAGGACTATGGACACGGCGATGATACGATACGGTGCTCTCAGTGCTACGACTCCGTCATACCCCTGAGACCAAAAGGGGGACTGTAGGTATCATGCCGCCATCTTGTGTCAGAACTACAATTCCCAGGCAACTTCCGTGTGACCTACGTCACGCGTGGGCGGGATCATCTACGTCAGTCTGCCATGCACGCATAAATCCAAGCGGAAGCTCCACCATCTTTGTCTCTCACGTCTGCCTTCCGATGAATCTGGACGTATAAAGAGGCGCTCTCCACCCAGAAAGACGTCTTCTTTCTTGCAAGATCCATCACTCAGCGCGATTTTCTTTCTTACCCTTGGCAAAGGTAAACTCTAGAGTCGCGCGATCTTTAAACTCAACCTGAGTTACAACCGGTTTACTTGCATTAGAAGTGACGTCACGACTGCAGCCCAGGCAGTTAAAAGTTAAGAAGCGATTGAATCCTTTTTAACTCAAAAGCGCTGTGCATCTTATTCTGATCAGAGACTTTTCCTCATGAACGCTGAGGTTCGGACCAAGAATCCTCTGCTTTCCACGGGAACCACCCAAGTGCTCCGCTGGACCCGAAAGTTTTCTGCGCCTCCATCACAAGCGGCTCACGTGCTCCCACGGCGAGGCCCGAGACTACACCGGCGAATATTTCTTCATATCTTGCTAAAGGCAGGATTAAGTAAGATTTTGGCATTTGGGCATAATTAGGATAGTCTTAGGAATTTGCTTTTATTTGAAATGGTGTGAATTTAAACCCAGGTTTATTGTTACACTGTTAAAACACGCAGCGTGTTGATTTATTTTGTTCTATGTTCTCTCAATTGTTTTTTAATAGATAGGCTGTGCATGCTTTTCTTTGCTACTAACATATAGTTCTCTTATTATACATCTTGATCTCAAGATTTCAGTGGATTCAGTATGGTTATGAGCTAGTGGGTTAGCTACAGCTTCCCTTTTGTCTGCTTAGCAACACAAAGCTAATCAAGGCCTACCATGTGCTCAGCAGGCCATCAGGCCTGATAAACCACACCTCAGCTAGAAATCCACAAGCTAGCTTTTAGTTAGCTACGGCTAATACCCTTGTCTTTAGCAACACGTGATCACCAGGCCTAACAAACACACTTTAGCTAGGCCATAGGGCCTTTAGCAAACTCACACTAGCAACACAAGGCTAAACACAGAGCTAATCCTTTGTTCTGTTTAGATAACATTCTTTTGTTTAGCTACCAACAAGCTAGGCCTCCACCACGTGTAGTTAGCTACACGAGGCTAAACACATGGTCAAGTCCTACACACACACACACACACCTCACTGCTTGTATATATTGATTTATTATTTTTCTTTTTATCTTTGTATAATAAATTCATTTATTAAACAAACTGTGTTTATTTGTGTGAACAACATCTGAAGTCCCCAATCTTCTCAAAGAATTCAAAAAGGGTGCATATAAAAGTTATGTAATATGGTAAGTGATTGTAATAATTTGGAAATATACCATAATCTAGCTGTTTGGTAATTTATCCAGGATTCATGGTATGATTCATTGAACGATTCCCTAAATGATTCATTGAACAATTCCCTAAATGATTCACTAAATGATTCATTGAACGATTCACTGAACGATTCACTTCAAATGAGAGTGATTCTATGGTATGATTCAATTCAAACGAGTCAAAGTAAATGATTCAATGGGATTGATTCATTTTAATTATTAACCTTCAAAATTTAATGAGACTGATTTAACGAGATTGATCACTTAATTTCAATAATTAACTGATTGCACCCACAGGTGGATGCGTCGCATGGTGAGTGGTAGTGCCAGTCTGACGGAACATGGATTGATTACTTTACTGATGAGGAAGGGTTCTAGGTACCTGTACCTGGGAGCCAGCTTGCAGGAGATGGTCTCTGAGTGGCAGGTGGCGTGTGGAGAGCATGACTCGTTGCTCCACCCGGTAGGTGCCTTAGAGCGGCGTTTGTCGGCCTGCCTCTTGGATGCTAGGGCGGAGCAAATGAGTCTTCTCTGGGCCAATGCCCATGTTCTCCTGCAGTGGCGTATGAAGAGCTGGGCTGAGGGTACGGCGACCTCCTCCTCTTGGTTGGGGAAGAGTGGTGGTTGATAACTTAGGGAGCACTGGAAGGGTGAGAGACCTGTGGCAGATGAAGGAAGAGTGTTATGAACATACAGTGGGGCAAAAAAGTATTTAGTCAGCCAACAATTGTGCAAGTTCTCCCACTTAAAAAAATGAGCGAAGCCTGTAATTTTCATCATAGGTACACTTCAACTATGAGAGACAGAATGGGGAGAAAGAATCCAGGAAATCACATTGTAGGATTTTTAATGAATTAATTGGTAAATTCCTCGGTAAAATAAGTATTTGGTCACCTATAAATAAGCAAGATTTCTGGCTCTCACAGACCTGTAACAACTTCTTTAAGAGGCTCCTCTGTCCTCCACTCATTACCTGTATTAATGGCACCTGTTTGAACTCATTATCAGTATAAAAGACACCTGTCCACAACCTCAAACAGTCACACTCTATGGCCAAGACCAAAGAGCTGTCAAAGGACACCAGAAACAAAATTGTAGACCTGCACCAGGCTGGGAAGACTGAATCTGCAGTAGGTAAGCAGCTTGGTGAATAAATCAACTGTGGGAGCAATTATTAGAAAATGGAAGACATACAAGACCACTGATAATCTCCCTCGATCTGGGGCTCCACGCAAGATCTCACCCTGTGGGGTCAAAATGATCACAAGGGGGGACATAGTGAATGACCTGCAGAGAGCTGGGACCAAAGTAACAAAGGCTACCATCAGTAACACACTATGCTGCCAGGGACTCAAATCCTGCAGTGCCCCCTGCTTAAGCCAGTACATGTCCAGGCCTGTCTGAAGTTTGCTAGAGAGCATTTGGATGATCCAGAAGACGATTGGGAGAATGTCATATGGTCAGATGAAACCAAAATAGAACTTTTTGGTAAAAACTCAACTTGTCGTGTTTGGAGGAGAAAGAATGCTGAGTTGCATCCAAAGAACACCATACCTACTGTGAAGCATGGGAGTGGAAACATCATGCTTTGGGGCTGTTTTTCTGCAAAGGGACCAGGATGACTGATCCGTGTAAAGGAAAGAATGAATGGGGCCATGTATCGTGAGATTTTGAGTGAAAACCTCCTTCCATCAGCAGGGGCATTGAAGATCAAACGTGGCTGGGTCTTTCAGCATGACAATGATCCCAAACACACCGCCCGGGCAATGAAGGAGTGGCTTCGTAAGAAGCATTTCAAGGTCCTGGAGTGGCCTAACCAGTCTCCAGATCTCAACCCCATAGAAAATCTTTGGAGGGAGTTGAAAGTCCGTGTTGCCCAGCGACAGCCCCAAAACATCACTGCTCTAGAGGAGATCTGCATGGAGGAATGGGCCAAAATACCAGCAACAGTGTGTGAAAACCTTGTGAAGACTTACAGAAAACGTTTGACCTCTGTCACTGCCAACAAAGGGTATATAACAAAGTATTGAGATTAACTTTTGTTATTGACCAAATACTTATTTTCCACCATAATTTGCAAATAAATTCTTTAAAAATCAGACAATGTGATTTTCTGGATTTTTTTTCTCATTTTGTCTCTCATAGTTGAGGTATACCTATGATGAAAATTACAGGCCTCTCTCATCTTTTTAAGTGGGAGAACTTGCACAATTGGTGACTGACTAAATACTTTTTTGCCCCACTGTATTTGACCCAAGGTAAGTACTTACCGGCATCCCTGGACGCCATACACCTGAGTGCCACCTCCAAATCTTGATTCGCCCGTTCCGCCTGGCCATTGATTTGGGGATGGAAACCTGAGGAGAGACTACAGGAGGCCCCAATGAGTTTGCAGAAGGCCCTCCAGAACTGCACAGTGAACTGAGGACTAACACCTTCTGCGCGCTTTGGCAGCGCATTGATACGGAGCTCAGATATCAATGCGCTGTCGAAGCGCGCAGAAGGTGTTAGTACGCCTGTCATTATAGTGCGGACTTTCCATAGCATAGAAAATCGCTACGTTTCAATTTGTGTAACTGAACTTGTTTCATATCACTGGTCATATAAACCTATGTAAACAGGAAAAACGTGGAAGAGTTTGGTCACATCTAACTACAGCCCCAAAAAATACCATTGGCCATGCTGAGCCTAGCTACATTGTTAACAGGAGTGACAGTGCGTCTGACTGTGTCTGACTGACTGGGAGGTCGCGCAAAGCTCGGAGAGGTACGGAGCAGCTCGTCTCAATTCAGATAAGAGCATATTTCATTATGGAAGTACGGTGGACTGTTCCTTTAAACTTGTCTTCAGCAAGATCTGAGCAGTGTCCCTCCCTCCTCACAGACCCTATGACTGTGGAATCGACCTCCTACCCAGGACAGTGCCACCCAAGGGACAACTCTACTCTCTCTCTCCCGTCAAAAGGCAAGCCAAGGAGAAATACATCTCTGAATCTTTGGCAGCTGGGAGCATCTGCCCTTCCTCCTCCCCAGCAGGGGCGGGACTCTTTTTCATGGAAAAGAAGGACGAGTCACTCTGCCCCTGCATTGACTATCGGGGTCTCAACGCCATCACGGTCAAGAACCGCTACCCACTACCGCTCATGACCACGGCCTTCGAACTACTCCAGGGAGCCAAGTATTTACCATGTTAGATCTATGCAATGCATACCATCTCATCAGGATCAGGGAGGGGTACGAGTAGAAGATGGCCTTTAAATAAGCAGCGGTGAAAACCAGGAAGTGAGTTCAGGTGGGATGGAATTCCTATCCCGGATCCGGATTGGCGCTGGTGTGGGAGATCCGTAATCTCCAGAGTGGATGTCCAGGGCAGAGCATGACAATGTTCTCAAATAAATCCACAGCAACATCGACATTTATTTGCTTTAGTTTTTGCTCTTGTCCTTCTTTTCTGTGTTTTAATTTACAACTAGACCATATGAGATGACTTCTCAGTACCTGAGGATGTCAGTATATTTATCCATCATCTGTAGCTGTTTATCCTGTACAGGGTTGCAGGCAAGCTGGAGCCTGTCCCAGCTGACTATGGACGAGAGACGGGATACACCCTGGAGAAGTCGCCAGGGCTAATACATACAGACAAACACATTCACATCTATGGTCAATTTAGAGCCATCAATTAGCCTAACCTGCATGTCTTTGGACTGTGGGGGAAAACAGAGCACCCAGAGGAAACCCACACAGACACGGGGAGAACATGTAAACTCCACACAGAAAGGCCCTCGTTGGCCGCTGGGCTCGAACCCAGGACCTTATTGCTGTGAGGCCACAGCGCTAACCACTACACCACCGTGCCGCCCGATGTCAGTATAGCCTAGTCTAATCAACACTGGGAACAATTCAATTACAGTGGGGCAAAAAAGTATTTAGTCAGCCACCAATTGTGCAAGTTCTCCCACTTAAAAAGATGAAAGAGGCCTGTAATTTTCATCATAGATACACTTCAACTACGAGAGACAGAATGGGGGGAAAGAATCCAGAAAATCACATTGTAGGATTTTTAATGAATTCATTGGTAAATTCCTCGGTAAAATAAGTATTTGGTCACCTACAAACAAGCAAGATTTCTGGCTCTCACAGACCTGTAACAACTTCTTTAAGAGGCTCCTCTGTCCTCCACTCGTTACCTGTATTAATGGCACCTGTTTGAACTCGTTATCAGTATAAAAGACACCTGTCCACAACCTCAAACAATCACACTCCAAACTCCACTATGGCCAAGACCAAAGAGCTGTCAAAGGACACCAGAAACAAAATTGTAGACCTGCACCAGGCTGGGAAGACTGAATCTGCAATAGGTAAGCAGCTTGGTGTGAATAAATCAACTGTGGGAGCAATTATTAGGAAATGAAAGACATACAAGACCACTGATAATCTCCCTCGATCTGGGGCTCCACGCAAGATCTCACCCCGTGGGGTCAAAATGATCACAAGAACGGTGAGCAAAAATCCCAGAACCACACGGGGGGACCTAGTGAATGACCTGCAGAGAGCTGGGACCAAAGTAACAAAGGCTACCATCAGTAACACACTATGCCGCCAGGGACTCAAATTGTGCAGTGCCAGACGTGTCTCCCTGCTTAAGCCAGTACATGTCCAGGCCCGTCTGAAGTTTGCTAGAGAGCATTTGGATGATCCAGAAGAGGATTGGGAGAATGTCATATGGTCAGATGAAACCAAAATAGAACTTTTTGGTAAAAACTCAACTTGTCGTGTTTGGAGGAGAAAGAATGCTGAGTTGCATCCAAAGAACACCATACCTACTGTGAAGCATGGAGGTGGAAACATCATGCTTTGGGGCTGTTTTTCTGCAAAGGGGCCAGGATGACTGATCCGTGTAAAGGAAAGAATGAATGGGACCATGTATCGTGAGATTTTGAGTGAAAACCTCCTTCCATCAGCAAGGGCACTGAAGATGAAACGTGGCTGGGTCTTTCAGCATGACAATGATCCCAAACACACCGCCCGGGCAACGAAGGAATGGCTTCGTAAGAAGCATTTCAAGGTCCTGGAGTGGCCTAACCAGTCTCCAGATCTCAACCCCATAGAAAATCTTTGGAGGGAGTTGAAAGTCCGTGTTGCCCAGCGACAGCCCCAAAACATCACTGCTCTAGAGGAGATCTGCATGGAGGAATGGGCCAAAATACCAGCAACAGTGTGTGAAAACCTTGTGAAGACTTACAGAAAACGTTTGCCCTCTGTCATTGCCAACAAAAGGTATATAACAAAGTATTGAGATGAACTTTTGTTATTGACCAAATACTTATTTTCCACCATAATTTGCAAATAAATTCTTTAAAAATCAGAATGTGATTTTCTGGATTTTTTTTCTCATTTTGTCTCTCATAGTTGAGGTATACCTATGATGAAAATTACAGGCCTCTCTTATCTTTTTAAGTGGGAGAACTTGCACAATTGGTGACTGACTAAATACTTTTTTGCCCCACTGTATATAGTTTAACAATTGTCATCTACAAAATCAACTTTATTTCTAATTCAATACTACATCCTTTTATTACTCACTTCTGAGATAGTGTCTTCATTTGTGATCCAATATCACACAGTTTTGAGCCATACATAGTCTTACTGTATTAAAATATATAAGTTTGCTTTCACTGTAACTGCTGAACCACATGTATAGGCTCTTTAAGATCAAGACTGTTAATTATGACATAATTAACACATTGTATTAGAAATGCTCAGTTTGTACAGGAGCAACGTATGGCCAACAACTGTCCAAGTTCAATATCCATTAATTACTGTCATTTCTAACTAATGTTAATACATACCCTTTTATACATACTGAGCATACTTTCTAAATTCTACACTTAATAACTTGTTAGAGATTGGTGTCAAAGATCTGGTTATCTAATGGGACCAAATCGGTAAATCACTGAAAGGTAAAGTAACATTCACTACATTGTTTTCCCATGAAACTATGACATGCATGTTGTCAGTCTGCGTTTACAGTTGCAATATGTGCTTAATGTATACAAGTAACGTGTATCAGTGCATCTAAGTGTTTGTCCAAATAACACAGAGAAGTGTCAGAAGGATCAAGACCTCTCCGATGTCCCAAAGGAAGCAATGAATAACTTCACAATGAGACATTCATGAATTTTGGACAAAAAAAAAACACTGGACACTGATGTATCCTTCTGCTGGAAGTGAGACATGGGGTTCAGGAGCCCACACCAGGCAACTGACTTCAGCTGCAACAGAGTGCAAGCCAGACAACAAGATTCTGGACCAGTACCTCCACACAACTAATGACAACTGGTGGAACTGAATCTTCAAGAATCTTGTCCTGGACTGCCCTATGTTTCCATCACCTGTAGGCATCACTGCCTTTCAAACGATGATGACTGCCATACATGTTCTCGGGCCCTTAAATGGCTCTGCATCCAGACATCTCGGAGGAGGGATTTGCAGTAGATTTATAAATTGTGGCAGCAATTTCTTTAACCTTAAATAACATAGTTAAAGTATGCTTAACTAAAATATTTTTTCAGGACATGTTTTCAGGGCATTCTAATATACTAGTGCAGGGGTTTTCAAAGTGTGGGAGAGTCAGCCCCCCCATCAGAGAGCAAATAAACAACATCGCCCCCCCCTACAATTTTTGTTGTTGCTATACTTAATGTTCCATTCGTATTTAAAAAAAATGGTTGTTGTACACATTTTTTTTTTCTTTTACACATTTTAAACATCTGTGCTTTTCTTTTTAAAACATCTTGTTTTACACATTTTAAACATCTCATAGCATCGTTAGCTACCACCTCTTGGCAGACAACACACTGTGGCAGTGGAGCATCTTCAGATCCAGTCCATGAAAATCCAAACTTTAAATAATCGTGGTCATACTTCCTTCTTTTTTCAGTCCCCCCAGGATTCCGCGGGCCTTTTTTGTGATTGTTGCGGGCTAAAATGTCTGATGTTGCAGGGGGTTTTCGAAAAAATTGCGATGAAAGCTGCGGTGTTTTTTAGGTTTTTGTTGCGATTACATTGCGGGAGGAAGTGAAAGTTGCGAGAAACTGTTGCGATTTTCTCTTTTTGTGATTAAAATTGAGTGATATGTTAAATATTAAGTTATTACTGAAAAACTATTGATTAAAAAACAGACACTGAGAAATGGTCCTATAAACAACTTTACCAATATAAAAGATTACCAGGACTGGGCAATTCCATGTAAATGTCAACCTCACCATGCAAAAATAAAGCAACATGTAATACATCAAAACCACTCCCAGAGATATCACCTAGGCCTGTATTTTACAGATGTGAATAAGTTGAACCAATTTGTAACCAACCTAATATGTCACTGTCAGTCTTTCTTTCTTATAATGTAAAACCCAAGCTAAAATCAACTTTGATCATGTACAATTCTATATTATTGCCACAAGCCACAGAAATGTATGCTAAAATCCACAAAACAGCAAAACAATAGCCATCCTAAATATTATTTAAGAACTTTGATAGTTTTAGCTGATATTTAGAGAGTTTTTCAAAGGGTTATGGTGGTTAAATTGCTGATTTTCTAAACATATGCCATGTCTATTTCAGACGCGTCACATCCATAACGGAATTTCATCACATCCATAACGCTGACTTTTCCTTCTGAAACTCTGCATGAAATACAAAATATTTTAAACAAAGATTTTTTAATATTCACCTTGGACCCCTCTATCAAACGGATATCTCCATTTCGACATTAGGTTTACGATTTCACAGAGTTTGATAAAAATGTACAGTCACCCAAGAAAAGTGATACTTTTTCTGTCACATCCATAACGCATCTTTTATTGGCATTTTCTGGCATGCCCTAGATGTACTATGGGAATTGTTCTTGTTCTATCACTTCTCCAGTATGGTACAGCCTTAAAATATCCAACACCTGTTTAAATACTGGGAGACAATAAAACATGCACTGGGTCATTTGTTGCCATTTTGAGTTCAAGTGTCACGTCCATAACGCTGGAATTGCTCGACTACAAAAATGCAGAAAAATAGGCTTTACTTATCCAAATGCACCTATTGGTTCAAAAGTTAAAGTGCAGAGAACCTCACAGCACAACATGAAGTTACCTTAAAATATAATATAAATGCCTCAGCTTTCATCTCATCTCATTATCTCTAGCCACTTTATCCTGTTCTACAGGGTCGCAGGCAAGCTGAAGCCTATCCCAGCTGACTACGGGCGAAAGGCAGGGTACACCCTGGACAAGTCACCAGGTCATCAGAGGGCTGACACATAGACACAGACAACCATTCACACTCACATTCACACCTACGGTCAATTTAGAGTCACCAGTTAACCTAACCTGCATGTCTTTGGACTGTGGGGGAAACCGGAGCACCCGGAGGAAACCCACGTGTACACGGGGAGAACATGCAAACTCCGCACAGAAAGGCCCTTGCCGGCCACGGGGCTTGAACCCGGACCTTCTTGCTGTGAGGCGACAGTGCTAACCACTACACCACCGTGCCGCCCCGCCTCAGCTTTCATGTAAGTAAAAAAAACTATTAATACTAGTACTGTGTGCAGGCAGTCTCTCCTGAAGACTAAATTAAACAATAATTATAAACTAATAAAATAAATGGCTCAGGCTTCATAGAAGAAAAAAACAATTTGAACAGAATCTCACAGTATGATGCTGAAGCTGCCTAAACAATGGAAAATAAAATACCATTTTGGCAAAAATGTTGGCAGCCATTAATTTCTTATATTAAGTAAAAAATAATGTAAAGTGCACACAGTCCTTCACTGTAAACATAACACACTTTCAGTAACAGAATTTAAGCCTACATAAACATTGTCTCGCACATGCAGTGTTGCCAGATACTGCTGACGTTTTCCAGTCCAAAATATGTTCAAAATCCGCCAAAATGCACTTAAAACCGCCCAATCTGGCAACACTGCGCGCATGCTGCTTCTCTTAAACGTATACACGGAAGTAAGGCGGAAGGTAGTTTGTCGACGTCACCTCAAGACGACGCCAACGATTGGTCAAATTTGCGGGAGGGTTGCAGTGATTGGATATAATTGCAACACCGCCCTGAATTCGCAGGGATTGGTTGAATCGCAACATCGCGAAATCCTGGAGGGTCTGGTTTTTTGCTTGGCCCAGACTCTGTCTCCTCACTCACTGTAGCTTTAGGTACTAAAAATCGATCCATTTTGTGATCTGGCAAAGGCTAGATGAAGTTCGCTATATGTCCGCAATAGTAACTTATTCTGGCTTATGTTTCCTCACGTTGCGCCCCCCCTGAAGAACTCTGGTGCCCCCCAGGGGAGGTGCACCCCACACTTTGAAAAGCCCTGTACTAGTGCATCTCAAACAATTAAAATATTGTGAAAAAGTTCAATATTTTCTGTCATTTAAGAAAGTGAAAACGTATTATGTTCTAGACTCATTACATGTAAACTCCAACGTTTCAAGCTTGTTTCTATTTTAATTTTGATAATTATGGCCTACAGTGCAAAAAACGTCTAAATATTACCATATTTCATTTTGAGTTTGAGTAAAATGGTATAAATACTGTGCATCTCTGTATAGTTCAGTACATGCAACCACAATCATGGGGAAGACTGCCTACTTAACAGTTATCCAGAAGACGATCATCCGCACTCTCCACAAGGAGGGTAAGCCACCAGAGACAACATCAGAAGCATCTTACCTAGGGGAGAAAGAACTGGACTGTTGTTCAGTGGTCCAAAGTCTTCTTTTCAGATGAAAGTCAATTTTGCATTTCATTTGTAAATCAAGGTCCTAAAGTCTGGAGGAAGAGAGAGGCCACATAGAGCTAAGAATCTATGGGGTATTGTCAAGAGGAAGATGGGAAACACCTGACCCAAAAACACAGATGAGCTGAAGCCTGCTATCAAACCAACCTGGGCTTCAATAACACCTCAGTTGTGCCAAAGGCTGATTGTCTCCATTCTATGCCACACTGATGCAGTAATTCGTGGTAAAGGAGCCCCAACCATGTATTGAGTGTATACATGAACATATTTTTCAGAGGTTGGACATTTCTGTATTGTATATCCTTTTTTGACTGAGCTTAGTAAATATTCTAATAATCTGAGATATGGGATTTCTGATTTTCATGAGCGGTAAGCCATAATCATCAAAATTAAAACAAAAGGGCTTGAAATATTTCAGTTTTACGTGTATCGAATATAGAATTTAATCTCATCTCATCTCATTATCTCTAGCCACTTTATCCTGTTCTACAGGGTTGCAGGCAAGCTGGAGCCTATCCCAGCTGACTACGGGCGAAAGGCGGAGTACACCCTGGACAAGTCGCCAGGTCATCACAGGGCCGACACAGACACAACCATTCACACTCATAAAAGGGAGAGAGAGACGGGGAGGGATCAGGAAATGACCTCGGGTCGGAATCGAACCCGGGTCCCTGGATTTATGGATTCACCTACGGTCAATTTAGAGTAACCAGTTAACCTAACCTGCATGTCTTTGGACTGTGGGGGAAACCGGAGCACCCGGAGGAAACCCACGCGGACACGGGGAGAACATGCAAACTCCTCACAGAAAGGCCCTCGCCGGCCACAGGGCTTGAACCCGGACCTTCTTGCTGTGAGGCGACAGCGCTAACCACTACACCATCGTGCCACCTATTTATTTATTTATGATACAAATTTCGTTGACCAGTGGTCAAGTGTTTATGAGATACATTACCTTGTACTTATGATCGGTCGCAAAAGCCATCAAAAATCAGGTCGATGCACCATCATATTCCGTATGGAACTTCACTCTGCTATAAATTCTGACAGATCATTGACATTACTCATTACATTTTTCCGATGCGGCGGCACGGTGGTGTAGTGGTTAGCGCTGTCGCCTCACAGCAAGAAGGTCCTGGGTTCGAGCCCCGGGGCCGGCGAGGGCCTTTCTGTGTGGAGTTTGCATGTTCTCCCCGTGTCCGCGTGGGTTTCCTCCGGGTGCTCCGGTTTCCCCCACAGTCCAAAGACATGCAGGTTAGGTTAACTGGTGACTCTAAATTGACCGTAGGTGTGAATGTGAGTGTGAATGGTTGTCTGTGTCTATGTGTCAGCCCTGTGATGACCTGGCGACTTGTCCAGGGTGTACCCCGCCTTTCGCCCGTAGTCAGCTGGGATAGGCTCCAGCTTGCCTGCGACCCTGTAGAAGGATAAAGCGGCTAGAGATAATGAGATGAGATGAGATTTTTCCGATGCATGTTTTTTAATGTCTCGGGCGGCTCAGCTGGTTTGGATATCATTTGGGGGGTCTAACCCGCCAGATGCGGGTCACTTGGGAGGTCTGTGATGGGAATTATGTCTCCCCCTCAGTGAATCAGAGCAGTCAGAACAGAAAAGAACGTTGGGTCATTCGACTGGCTTTATTCATAGAATTTAATAAAAATATGGATTTTAAATAGGATTTATCCTGATATTCATCTTCCAAATATACTACACAATAAAATGATTTAACAAGTAGCAATGCAGTCGAACCCTATTCTCAGTTACACACAGGACAGCTAAGTGCCTTATCTATCTCGACAGAACTGGCTTTAGTTTAAATCGTTAAGTCCTTCGTCAAATATCTCACATAATGATACGACTCAGTGCGTGCAGTTCGATCCTGGTTGTAATGTATTTGATTGCAGGCGTTAGAGAATCATGAATACTACTGATGAATTTTCAGCAGAGGCAGCACATCTGACACGAGACATGCGAGTCGGCTCCCAAAGTTCACCTTAAAGAGCCGTCTGTAAGAGTCGACTCATTCGCGAACGAAAACGTCACTAGACCGAACATGGCGAATGTTGTGCTCGAGTTCAAGGCTTCTGTCGGTGACTTAGAGCCCCAAAATTGCCCAGTGCTCATCATTGGGCAGCTCGGATACTTGCAACAGATAAACTGGACTCAAGTTAAAGGGAAACTGCTGCCGGTTGTGACCAAAGAGGCAAGGAACGCTAGCATTATCCTATATTGTGGGAACATTAGCGCTAGGCTAATTGGTAATCAGTATATGTCGGTCAGATAGGCTGCCTTGTGTTGTGCAACATAAGCGACCTTAAAATCACTAACTGCTTCAGTTATTGTTACTGTATTACTGTGATCCTAATAATACGTTTAAAAAGAAATGGAGCTAGGATAGGTTCCGTTTAGCTTCGGCTAGACACCGCAGTCAAGCTATCCACACTTTAACGATTCTCAGCGCTTACGTGTGTGTGTATATACGTCGTTACGGTCCTTGGTAGCGCTACTTCTGCGTAGAATCTACGTCGACGCTCGCGTAGGGTGAAGTCTGTGTCCTCGCACGTAAAGGTATGCGTCTCCTCTAGGAGGAGCTATTGCATAAAACACACGGGAATTTACTGTTGATGCACGTAGAAGAAATGCGAGTTCTGTGTTTCAATGAAGGAATAATCTACAGACGGACACAATGTTCTGAAACAAATTTACCAGGAGAACCTCGTGTGATTAATTATAAACCAAGTGAATTATCACTGAAAGCATTTCTAAAGTGTTTTAACTCAGCAATATGAGCGGCTGGAAGCGAAAGTGCCACTGCGCTTCAGGAATGATGCACAAAAATAACGCCATTCGCCCCTTTCACAAATCCCACAATCCACTGCGCGGTTGGGAACTTCCGGTGACCAGGCCCAGGCTGCTGATAACGGTACAAAAACCAATATTGGCCTATATAATCAGTTTCTATGTTCAAATATTATTACAGATTTCCTCAAGGTTAATCCTGCTAGAAGTGATTGCACGTTTGCAATTTGTCATCAGTGTAAATGTACACTGTTAATGTTGTTGGCCAGAGTATCTATAGTGTACATGTAGTGTGTGTATAGTACTGAGTAGTTGGAACATGTATTTCGTGTAAACAATGCAGAAAATGAAAGGACTGTATGGACGATTAATATAAATTAATCGATTAAAAGCTTCTGTGCTGACGAAAAATGCCATGGGACCAGTAACTAAACATATAAAAACAATCTAATAACATCACAATTTCAGCTTGAATATGATATTTGAACATCAAAACTGATGACAAATTTACATTGATGACAAATTGTAAATGTATAAACATTTTGAGCAGAATTAATCTTAAAAAAAAAAAATCTGTGAGACCATGTAAACCTATAATAATATTTGAACATGAAAACTGATTATATAGCCCAGTATTTGTTTTTTGTACTGTTATCAGCAGCCTCGGCCTGGTCACCAGAAGTTCCCAACCGCGCAGTGGATTGCGGGATTTGTGAAGGGGGTGAATACGTTTGGCCTTAACCTCTTCTGCAGCAGAGGGAGCATGAAACACCACGTTTGAGTTTGTGGTCACTTACACTGGGTTCGGATACAGGAAAAAAGGCTAGAAATTTTAATTCAACAAGTTGGACTGGATGCTTCAAATTATCCACTTCTATATGTAAAAAGTAAGCCAGTGGCTATTGAGGTATTTCACCCATGTGACCAAGTCACGTGACGCAGCCATTTTGGACGGCACGCTTAAGTCCTTCAGTGCAAGGCGGTATGAGATGGTGGAGACCTTTGCACATTTTAACAAGAAAGTAAGCTGTGATTCGTGTTAAATTGGATCTGTCTTTTATCACAAACACTGTACCCAGCCTTGGTATGGAGCCCTGTTTATTTATTTCTGTGTCCCGTTTCTTTCTAGCCTTTGTTATTGCGTTTTATGTCTGATGTCTGCTACATGCAACCCTAGACAAATTAACACTGCCTTGTTTCACTGCTCAGATGGGTTAACAAACACTGACCCATTTACTTTTTGCTATATATTTTATCAAAATTGCGTTAACTGATAAACTAACCTGAAATGAAATGATCACTGCAAAGTCTGGAGTACTCTGTTGGCTCCCAGTCCTGTCTCTTCACAGCTGCAATCCATTTGGCTCTCTTCTCTGGGTCAGTAGGAAACCGGTAGTGATGTGTCGGTCGCGAACGATCCGGTTCAAAGAGCCGGCTCTTTGAAGTGAACGACGGGAGCCGGCTCTTCGGTGGGAGCCGAGTTGGGGAGCCGAATTAGTTTTTTGTCCTTAGGTGCCTCAGAGAGAGAGAGACTTTCACAAAAAAAGTTGCTGTCCGATTGCGTCTTTGTGTTGTCTATTACCATTCAAAGGAAAACAAGTAGCATGGTGTACGCCTACTTTTTTTGGTTGGGGGGGTTGATGTCATTCACAGCTGCGAAAATACAAAAATTGGTGTAATGCTTAAAGCTGTGGAGCGCAGGGGAGAGGAGTCTGTGAGGCACCTGAGGAGGGGAAAATCAGCTGTGTATTTTATATTGGTAATATAACACAGTTTTGCATTATGTTTGTGAGAAAATAATTTATTAATTGGTAAGTAAGTTTTATTTCTATAGCTAGAACATTGTTACACTACTATACTTTACAAAGCTTTACAATGGCTACAAAAACTAAAAAATAAAATGGAAAACATCTTATTGATAAAATATCTCATCTCATTATCTCTAGCTGCTTTATCCTTCTACAGGGTCGCAGGCAAGCTGGAGCCTATCCCAGCTGACTACGGGCGAAAGGCGGGGTACACCCTGGACAAGTCGCCAGGTCATCACAGGGCTGACACATAGACACAGACAACCATTCACACTCACACCTACAGTCAATTTAGAGTCACCAGTTAACCTAACCTGCATGTCTTTGGACTGTGGGGGAAACCGGAGCACCCGGAGGAAACCCACGCGGACACGGGGAGAACGTGCAAACTCCGCACAGAAAGGCCGGCCCCGGGGCTCGAACCCAGGACCTTCTTGCTGTGAGGCGACAGCGCTAACCACTACACCACCGTGCCGCCCTTGATAAAATATAAATAATGTAATTAATTAACTAGTTAATTGCAGCAATTAAATCAAAAATAAAATCTCAGGAGCCGTTTGGGAGCCGAAAGAGCCGGCTCCTTATAGTAAGAAGAGCCAAAAGAGCCGGCTCCCGAAAAAGAGCCGAAATTCCCATCACTAGAAACCGGTAAAAGGAGCGTCCTGCATGCTGTCCCTGTCTGTTGTGGCAGCCCACAGCACAACAAGCAAACACCATGGTTATTTATAGAGTGCTTACTGACAAATTAATCTATTCTAGGTGTCTGTAACACGTTTTTTTTCAAGTTGGTTCTCCCTCTCTGTCTGCAGCGTTAGTATGTAGCTTGACGTTCAAAATGGTGGACGTCACGGTGGGCGTCACGTGACCCTGTGACGTCAGGTGAAATACCTCAATAGTGCTTCATGCTATAGTACCATTTTATACTCCCGCAATACCAAAGTAATATGTAAAAAATACTTTTAAGTTTATTTTGGCTAAATATTTTTTTCTAACAATTCAAAATATACACTACTATTTGGAAAAGAAATTGGCCTGTTTGATTGCAATTAATTAGGAAACTGTACTTTTTTAAAAGGAAATCTAAATAGTAATGTGTGTGTGTGTGTTGTATGGGTTTTAGTGTTTTAAATGTACACTAAATGGCCAAACGTTTGTGAAGTTGGTGGACACCTGATCATGTGTGCTTTTTGAACATCCCATTTGCTGATATAATGACCTCCACTCATTTGGGAAGGCTTTCCACAAGAACTTGGATTGTGGTTCTGAGGATTTACCTATTTTACCTATTCAACCCATTCAAAATTAGTGAGGTCAGCACTGATTTTGGGTGAGAAGACCTGGGGTGCAGTCAATTCATCCCAGAGGCATTTAGTGGTGTCAAGGCTCTGTGTAGGCCACTTCCAATCCAACCATGTCTTCATGGACCTTGCTTTGTGCATACAGGCATTGTCATACTGGACATGTTTGGGCTAGGCCCCTTAGTTCCAGTGAAAGGAAATTGTAATGGCACAGAATATGAATATGTCTTTTACTAGTATGCTTGGGCGGCATGGTGGTGTAGTGGTTAGTGCTGTCGCCTCACAGCAAGAAGGTCCGGGTTCCAGCCCTGTGGCCGGCGAGGGCCTTTCTGTGAGGAGTTTGCATGTTCTCCCCGTGTCCGCGTGGGTTTCCTCCGGGTGCTCCGGTTTCCCCCACAGTCCAAAGACATGCAGGTTAGGTTAACTGGTGACTCTAAATTGACTGTAGGTGTGAATCTGAGTGTGAATGGTTGTCTGTGTCTATGTATCAGCCTTGTGATGACCTGGCGACTTGTCCAGGGTGTACCCCGCCTCTCACCCATAGTCAGCTGGGATAGGCTCCAGCTTGCCTGCGACCTTGTAGAACAGGATAAAGCGGCTAGAGATAATGAGATGAGACTAATATGCTTCAAACTTTGTGGTAACAGTTTGGGCAATGGATGTGCTGGTCAGGTGTCCAAAAACTTTTGCCCATATATTGTATATTATATATGTTATATAGGTCACTATATAACAATATGTCAAGTTTTTGACAGGATACATATTTAAATTTTAGATGTTAGCTAATTGTATGATTTAAATACAATAATGCTGAAAAAAATAATGCTAGCTAAAATAGATGTTATCTAGCCATCACAGTTTGGCCCTTGACAAATTCGCTCAGATCCTTACCTTGGCTAAAAGTGTCCACATTAACTTTTTCAGCAATTTGTGCTACATTTGCTCTTCTGTAGGATTGGACCATATAGGCTGGCCTTCGTGCCCCATGCAAATCAATGAACCTTTGATACCCATTGCCAATTCACCGGTTGCCCTTCCTTGGACCACTTTTGGTAGGTACAGTGATTCTCACTGCATACCAGGAACACCCCACAAGATCTGCCGTTTTGGAGATTCTTTGACCCAGTCATCTAGCCATCACAGTTTGGCCCCTTGTCAAAGTCACTCACATCCTTATGCTTGCTCATTTTTCTTGCTTCCAACACTTCAACTTTAAGAACTGACTGTTCTCTTGCTGCCTAATATATCCCATCCCTTGACAGGTGCCACTGTAATGAGAGAACCAATATTATTCACTTTACTTGTCAGTGGTCATAATGTTGTGGCTGATCAGTGTATAGCTATCTGTTAAACAGAGGTGGAAAGAGTACTAAAATATTATACTCAAGTACAAGTACTGTTACTTTGATGAAATTTTACTTAAGTACAAGTAAAGTTACCAGACAAAAAATCTACTCAAGTGAAAGTAAAAAGTAGATCATTTAAAATGTACTTTGAGTAAAAGTAAAACGTTACTTTTAACAATGGGTGTTTTCTGCTTCCATTGTGTTGTGCAAAAATGAAAAAGAAGAGGAAACAAGGATATATGTACATCTCAACCCAGATGTTTTATTTAAAGGAAGTGTATCAAATTGAATGCTTAGGATAATGCTGCATTAAAACTGAGACAAACAAAAAAGGTCAATACACAGTCATGTCGTTTACATCGCCCTGACCACACACAAAGCATTGTACACGAAATATGAAAGTGAAATGTTGCACCGAAATCTCGTAGCTTGCCTGTGTGCACTGTGTGTTATTGAACAATTCAATTCAAACATTATTTGTTTTGCTTAGTATTCCTTTCTGGCCTGTTGGATGTAGAATGGTAGGAGGACTGATCACGTCAGGTTGGCGAGCTAACTTGCTTGCATGATTAGCCAACCGAATAACAGACTAGTTACCGTTATGTTACAGTACCAACAGGTTGCTACTTCAACATTAGCAATGCCATCCACTATTTTTGGAATATAACCAGCCTATTGTCGGTTTTACTATGGAAAGGAAACATTATGATCAGGGGCGCAGATACGTTTTTTGAACTGGGGGGGACAAAAAACTGGGGGGGACAAAGCTGCCAGCAAACCAACCCCGATATGCCTGCCAAACTTGTTGTGGGTAACCATAGCAACCAAGCTCGAGCTCGCAACCTGTGCAGTCTGCGCAGCTCAACCAACCGAATATCAGTCTTTGTTTTGTTTTATGCGAGTTGTTGCAACTATGTATGTACTGCTGTGCACCTCAATAAACCGAATGGTAATTAGTCTTTTGATTTTTCCGTGAGGTTTGCCTTATGCAAAGAAAGACAGCATAGACGTTTTTTCCTCCCTATAAGTGGGGGGGGGACCGAACGAGGTGAATTTAAATCTGGGTGGGACGAATCCCACCCGTCCCACCTTCTATCTGCGCCCGTGATTATGATGACAATACTTACCTCAACATGCTTGCGCAGATTAGACGTCGAATTTTTGTATGCCGCAATGGTTGTCTTCTTGGGCACACATAATCTGCATTGCATAATGAAACTGTCACCCCTTTTCTCTACGAAGCTGAAGTGATCACGTATGTAGGGCCAGGGGTGCACTTCATTACTGGAAGAAATTGCGTTTTCTGCAGGGTCGTCCACCACAGGTTCCTCGGTCTCCTCCATGTCCGCAGGGGCACTTTATCAACACCCGTGGCCCAGGGGCTAGGCCCCTCATAGGCTACCTGTCAACCCTACCCTTACCGTTGGCCAGGAAAACACTCTTATTTTATTTGCAATACGTGTCAAGCATTTACAGTGTAAGCGCGTAATTAGCCTAGAAGCCTACGATAGGTTACGTTTGGCTCAGTGTAGCTGCGCAAGGCCCACACTCACATCCCTCAACACATCCGACCACAGAGGGAGAGAAGAACGCGCGCCAGCGTTCGAAACTAACGGTGTCCCGACGTCCCGGGGACCATAAAAAATGTCATCGGGACACAAAATTATCATATCTGGGACAATCCCGGGACAATGGAAAAAACAGATCTAGAAAAAAAGTTCTACATTAATATTATTTACAAAGCCGTAACACATACGTAGACATTCACCTAATTTGTCAATTTTAATTTTAAAACGTTAACAGCGAAAAATACATAGTAGCTACACTTTCGATGCACCTGCATCCGTAGGCTACAGAGCAGCGCATTCTGTTCTAGAATCTTCGGCCGGAGTCCGCATTATATGGACTTGGAATGGAATTGCTACCGCACACGCTGCGCCGACTCTTGCCAGAACAAAAATGCTGAAGTGGTTGAAGCGGGCCGACCGCGGGGAAGAAACTGAAAGCCCAGACATAACGTCTCCGGGACCTTCAGGATCCAAAGTGTCATCGCCTGGTCTGCAGGCAACGCTAGCAACTGAATGAACTTAATGAACACTGTTAGACACGTTATAAAATACAACAGGAATGATGTGGATGATATTGACGGAAGATACCGTTCAACAGAATAAGCGAGTTTTCTTGGTGTCTTTCTAGTTCAGAAAGTTTAGTCAGTCAGCAGCACAACTAGGCTCGGACCTGCCACTATGTTGATGTTGCTAACATTTGCACCCACGTTTCGGCAGCGAAAGTTCATAAAAATGGATAACGGTAATGGTGAAAATGATAAGTTGGCCTTATAAGTGCCAACAGATATTCAAGGTATAAGTAGATGAAATGAACATAAAAGGGGTCTTATTTTCAACTAAAGTGTACTGCAGATGTAGTGAGTTGAAATATTTTCTGAATGAGCTAGTTGGCCCCTTTAAATAAACAGGTATCTATTCATACAGTGAGATCGCCAAAGTTTAATAAACTGAAAATGCAATAACTGTAATTTTGAAGTAGATGATGTATAGGACGTGTCGCTTGTGTCTTGTGACTTATTGTAAAAATGATATAAAGGGTTCAAAATCGCATAGTTACAAATATAATAGTAACTTCATATGATAATATTAACCACTGGTTATTTCAGAGAGGAAAAAAATGGGGACACTATTGCTTCCATTCGGGACAATACAACACAGAATTCGGGACCACTGGGGGACACAAAGAAAAAAAGTTAATTTCGAGCCCTGACGCGCGCATTATCATTACGGAGCCGGTTCTGATTATTACCATGGACAGGACAGTGATACTGCGTAACTTTCACGCAGGGGCATGGCCAGAGATAACCACACAAGCGCTAATGTAGACCTATGTGTTGTAAACATAAAACACACACACCTACAGACAAGTCCTTTTAAAAAATAAAATACATAAAAATAGCTCGGCGGCATGAAAACAAACATTCACTGCAAGACAAGGTGCCCTAGAATCGCCATCAGTTTTTAATATCTATATGGACTTTGTTGTCAGGATTGCACAGCATGAGATATCAAAACTGTACCCAGATACAGGCTTCAAGTTCAGATATTGCATTCCAAATGAGGTATCCACAAGAGAAATGCGTACGAAAGCACGAGCATCAGGAGAGGGTTGCATAACAGAGATTCTATACGCAGATGATCAGGCCATACTCGCTGGATCCATCGAGGAGCTTCAGAATATTCTTCAGTTGTATGATAAGACCTACACCCGCTTTGGTTTACAAATATCTCAAAACAGAAACAATGGCTTTTAATGTCAATGAGGATATCAAATGTAAACCAAGTATCATTTCCCTTGGCGGCACTAATATTAAAAACGTCCGCACCTTTAAATATCTTGGTTATAATGTCAGCAACTGTGATGAATCCTCACACTTCCTGCATGCTAGGATAAGTGCTGCATTCATGAAATGGAATGAACTGAAACACGTTCTAACCGACCACCGAATACTACTAAAAATCTGTAAAGTTCCTAGTGGCATGCGTTCGATCTTGTCTCCTGTACAGCACACAGGCATGGCAACTATCATCCAGTGAAATTCACAAAATTGAGGTAGTGTGGCACGGCTTCCTAAGGAAAATGATTAAAGGTGGATATAAACGAAAGAATGCCCCTGACCAAAAGAACACTACAAATGAAGATATAGACTGGAGCTACAAGATGTCCAATGCTGACCTCCGGAAACTGACAGGAACCCAGGATATAAAACTATCCTGCTACATACAACAACTAAAATATATTGCTCACGTTTGCCGGATGGGCAATAACCAAGTGCAAAAGCAGCTCCTGTTTGACGAAAATGGTTACAAATGGACGAAATGGGAAAATCTGCTGGGCATAGACACCCAACAGATAAGACGTATGATGATGGACAAATCAAACTTTGAGCAACTGCTACAGCAGAAGCACCCCTAGAGAGTTGAACTTTTGACAGGGGAACATGATGATGATGATGAAGGTACTTGGCTCGGCGGCCACATGAAACATAAACACCATGGACAGCGGCCAAACTCATAACTCTACAGACTGAAATACACAAAACCAAGTCCTACTAGGGTCTATTTTACCGATCTATGTTCAAGCATCATGCAAGTCTTCCTTCTCCTTGAATAAGACCGTGCATTCAACTGCCTTTTTGACATGACTGCATCGAAATACCACTTGCAACAATATTTCACGCACTCCATCAAGAAAAAAGTTAAACATGATGAACACGGGCATACTGTTTTGAGCATACGATTTTTTAAAAAGAAACTAGCTACATCAAAGTCCTTCAATAAACCCATCCTTTAGCGCAAATGAGCTTAACCTAGTTCAAAGCATGACGCTAGCAGTAGCTGCATAAGGCAAAATCATGTGGGCCTTTCGTCAGCAACAAGCCACGGCGGGCAAACATTAATAATCAAGTGTCCTTACCTTAAAACGTTGTCTTGACCACAGAACTTCTCAAGTATTTCACTTAAATCCACACGGGTTAACAACACACCCAACACAGATAGCGAGAAATGTGGATCTGCGCTAGCTTTGTATTGCTATTCCCCTCAGTATGCTTACTCTGTCTGCTGCCCGAACTGTGACAATTATAGGCTACAATCTTTTCATCAATTTCTTCAGTAGATGCCGTTTTAGACATTTTATTATCCCCATCGAAATATGCTATTATACTAACAGGATTATAACTCAAATCACACGACACGTATTCAAATCACAACTGATTTATTTTACTGTTGGACAGATCATAGCATATCTAGCCTAGCTACACATAGCCTAGCTGCTGGTAGGCTGATAACTGATAAGTAGCTGATATTCTGAACAGATTGGTGATCCTTACCTTAAAAAGTCTGTGACTTTAGGCAACGATTCTATCATTACCTGCATCTCTCTCTTTTTTCCTTTTATGCGCCCCGCTAACATGTGAACGCTTCATCTTTCAAAGCCTCTAAATTTGTGTCTCAGTAGTCTGCAGTCTTTGGCGCGCTTTCGTGCGTGACGTTACATTTTGTTACATTTTATTCTGGTACAGTTGTGGGTGTTCGTTTCGCGAACCACATCCACCATGTCTCTTACAGCAGGCTACTGTGCGCTCATTTATTTCTAACCTTATTTCTATCCGTACATTAATGTAGGCCCACGATTCCGACAGTTTATTATTTTATTAATATTACAAGGCCCCTGATTGGCTGTGGCCCAGGGGCTTGAGCCCCCCCCCCCCCTTAAAGCGCCGGTGCATGTCCGCCATCGTCTGTGTGAGACTCGCGCGCGCGCGCGACAACTGTCCTTCCCATGATTCATTTCCAGAACGCATTTCCCCTTCTCCGTTTTAGCCTTTTTTTATTTTTTATTTATTTATTTTTTAATCAGTAACGGTTGTGATGTAAAATGTACCGAAGTACACTACTTAAAAGAAAACATACTTAAAGTAAAAGTACACTCTTTAAAAATTACTTGAAAAAATATAAGTACACAGAAAAGCTACTCAAGTACAGTAACGCGAGTAATGTAATTCGTTACTTTCCACCTCTGCTGTTAAAGTATTTTTCAGCATCTTTTTGTCATGCTGAAAAGTTTCCACTGCCTTTTCAAAGAGAAAGCGGTTGAATAAAACCAAATGTACATGTAAAGGTCTTGATGTATTTAAATTAGTGCTGTCAAGCGATTAAAATATTTAATCGCGATTAATGTCGCGACTGTCATAGTTAACTCGCAATTTAATCGCACATTTTTGTCACATGAAAAACCATTGTAATTCTCTTATCAGCATAACAAAGTGAATGGGCTTGCTTTGTACCAATGTTTTTTTTTATTTTTTATTGCAGAGCATAACATGTCTTGTCACAGCCACTGACATCCATAACTTCCATATTAGATGAGAAAACCAAGGGATGAAAAATAAAGTGCATATCACTGTGAAAATAAAAAAAAAATTATTTTACTCTTCATTAGTTTCTTTTGAAGAGAAGTATTTGCCATAAAAGAAGAAAAAAACAGATAACAAAAATAAAAACATTCATCATACGTTCAAAAACGTTCATCATAGTGTGGCACTGTATTCTCTAATTCTCACTGCTTATAACTATACACCTACCCGGTGGAGATCTCATCATCTCTAGCCGCTTTATCCTTCTACAGGGTCGCAGGCAAGCTGGAGCCTATCCCAGCTGACTACGGGCGAAAGGCGGGGTACACCCTGGACAAGTCGCCAGGTCATCACAGGGCTGACACATAGACACAGACAACCATTCACACTCACATTCACACCTACGGTCAATTTAGAGTCACCAGTTAACCTAACCTGCATGTCTTTGGACTGTGGGGGAAACCGGAGCACCCGGAGGAAACCCACGCGGACACGGGGAGAACATGCAAACTCCACACAGAAAGGCCCTCGCCGGCCCCGGGGCTCGAACCCAGGACCTTCTTGCTGTGAGGCGACAGCGCTAACCACTACACCACCGTGCCGCCCCCCGGTGGAGATGAGCTGGGAAACTGAAGACTGAAGGAACAGTATTGAAAAGTATTTTTCCAGTCTCACCTGTGAAAGGTAATCCCATGTGATCTCGTTTGGACGGTAAACCTGTTGGTACAGTTAAACGCAGCACATGAATGAGGCGTCTTTATTCTCGGCTACTGTCTAGACGCTATACCAGAGACGGTTGAAAAATCTCCACTTTGCCCCATCCAATATGGCGGCGAGGATGTCTATGTCTATGCCTTTCTCCATCACTCACACGTACTCTTATTGAAGCAGCGCATGACAAGCCTCAACAAGAACTACGGGTGACTCGCAGGGCCAAATTAGAATTTGCGTTAATGGCACTATTTTTTTAATCGCGATAAATTGAGATCGCGTTAACGCGTTATTATCGCGTTAACTTTGACAGCACTAATTTAAATCAAAAATTAAGTCCTTATAGTTGGTCATGGCTTTATCTGGTCATTATATAATGCCCTGCGAAATGTACTGGAACAGCAAGGACCACTTTTTTTCTTTCTTTCTGATATATATTGAAGACATTTGGGTTTAAGATCAGAAGATTAATATGAGGCAGCAGATCAAAATTTTAGATTTAATTTACTCATATTTACAATTACAGTGGTGCTTGAAAGTTTGTGAACCCTTTAGAATTTTCTATATTTCTGCATAAATATGACCTAAAACAACATCAGATTTTCACACAAGTCCTAAAAGTAGATAAAGAGAACCGAGTTAAACAAATGAGAGAAAAATATTATACTTGGTCATTTATTTATTGAGGAAAATGATCCAATATTACATATCTGTGAGTGGCAAAAGTATGTGAACCTCTAGGATTAGCAGTTAATTTGAAGGTGAAATTAGAGTCAGGTGTTTTCAATCAATGGGATGACAATCAGGTGTGAGTGGGCACCCTGTTTTATTTAAAAAACAGGGATCTATCAAAGTCTGATCTTCACAACACATGTTTGTGGAAGTGTATCATGGCACGAACAAAGGAGATTTCTGAGGACCTCAGAAAAAGTGTTGTTGATGCTCATCAGGCTGGAAAAGGTTACAAAACCATCTCTAAAGAGTTTGGACTCCACCAATCCACAGTCAGACAGATTGTGTACAAATGGAGGAAACTCAAGACCATTGTTACCCTCTCCTGGAGTGGTCGACCAACAAAGATCACTCCAAGAGCAAGGTGTGTAATAGTCGGCGAGGTCACAAAGGACCCCAGGGTAACTTCTAAGCAACTGAAGGCCTCTCTCACATTGGCTAATGTTAATGTTCATGAGTCTACCATCAGGAGAACACTGAACAACAATGGTGTGCATGGCAGGGTTGCAAGGAGGAAGCCACTGCTCTCCAAAAAGAACATTGCTGCTCGTCTGCAGTTTGCTAAAGATCACGTGGACAAGCCAGAACGCTATTGGAAAAATGTTTTGTGGATGGATGAGACCAAAAATAGAACTTTTTGGTTTAAATGAGAAGCGTTATGTTTGGAGAAAGGAAAACACTGCATTCTAGCATAAGAACCTTATCCCATCTCTGAAACATGTTGGTGGTAGTATCATGGTTTGGGCCTGTTTTGCTGCATCTGGGCCAGGATGGCTTCCCATCATTGATGGAACAATGAATTCTGAACTATACCAGCGAATTCTAAAGGAAAATGTCAGGACATCTGTCCATGAACTGAATCTCAAGAGAAGGTGGGTCATGCAGCAAGACAACGACCCTAAGCACACAAGTCGTTCTACCAAAGAATGGTTAAAGAAGAATAAAGTTAATGTTTTGGAATGGCCAAGTCAAAGTCCTGACCTTAATCCAATCGAAATGTTGTGGAAGGACCTGAAGCGAGCAGTTCATGTGAGGAAACCCACCAACATCCCAGAGTTGAAGCTGTTCTGTACGGAGGAATGGGCTAAAATTCCTCCAAGCCGGTGTGCAGGACTGATCAACAGTTACCGGAAACGTTTAGTTGCAGTTATTGCTGCACAAGGGGGTCACACCAGATACTGACAGCAAAGGTTCACATACTTTTGCCACTCACAGATATGTAATATTGGATCATTTTCCTCAATAAATAAATGACCAAGTATAATATTTTTGTCGCATTTGTTTAACTAGGTTCTCTTTATCTACTTTTAGGACTTGTGTGAAAATCTGATGATGTTTTAGGTCATATTTATGCAGAAATATAGAAAATTCTAAAGGGTTCACAAACTTTCAAGCACCACTGTAGGTATATTAAACAACTTGGAACATCACACCTTTGGTGGCAGACCTCTGACTTTTTAGGTGATCAAAAGTATTGGAATGGATAGTCTTTAAGAAAATTAAAGTAATATTTGGTTGCATACTTATTCTCCTACTACCTTCACGAGTTTCATCACTAAAGATGAGTGGGCCTATTCTAGAAACAGCTATGCAAACCCAAGCCATGGCACTACCTCGACCATGCTTGACCAGTGAGCTCATTTGTTTTGGATCATGAGCAGATATTTTCTTTCTCTGCCAAGGGTATACATTCAGACCTGTTAATTGATTTATATACAGTTGTGCTCATAAGTTTACATACCCTGGCAGAATTTTTGCTTTTTTGGCCTTTTTTCAGAGAATATGAATGATAACACAACTTTTTTTTTCCCCACTCATGGTTAGTGGTTGGGTGAAGCCATTTATTGATAAACAACTGTGTTTTCTATTTTTAAATCATAATGACAACAAAAAACATCCAAATGACCCTGATCAAAAGTTTACATACCCCAGTTCTTAATACCATGTATTGCCCCCTCTAACATCAATGACAGCCTGAAGTCTGTTGTGGTAGTTGTGGATGAGGCTGTTTATTTTCTCAGATGGTAAAGCTGCCCATTCTTCTTGGCAAAAAGCCTCCAGTTCCTGTAAATTCCTGGGCTGTCTTGCATGAACTGCGCGCTTGAGATCTTCCCAGAGTGGCTCAATGATATTGAGGTCAGGAGACTGAGATGGCCACTCCAGAACCTTCACTTTGTTCTGCTGTAGCCAATGACAGGTCGACTTGGCCTTGTGTTTTGGATCGTTGTCATGTTGGAACGTCCAAGTATGTCCCATGCGCAGCTTCCGGGCTGATGAGTGCAAATTTGCCTCCAGTATTTGCTGATAACACGCTGCATTCATCTTCAACTTTGACCAAGTTTCCTGTGCCTTTGTAGCTCACACATCCCCAAAACATCAGCGATCCACCTCCATGCTTTACAGTAGGAATGGTGTTCCTTTCATCATAGGCCCTGTTGACACGTCTCCAAATGTAACGTTTATAGTTGTGGCCAAAAAGTTCAATTTTGGTCTCATCGCTCCAAATTACCTTGTTCCAGAAGTTTTGACGCTTGTCTCTGTGCTGTTTGGCATAAATTTTTGTTGGTCTACCTGACCGTGGTTTGGTTTTAACAGAGCCCCTGATTTTCCATTTGTTAATCACAGTTTGAACACTGCTGACTGGCATTATCAATTCCGTGGATATCTTTTTGTATCCCTTTCCTGTTTTATACAGTTCAACTACCTTTTCCCGTAGATCCGTTGACGATTCTTTTGCTTTCCCCATGACTCAGAATCCAGAAACGTCAGTGGCTGGATGAAAGATGCAAGTGTCTGTCTGGATCCCAGAAACTCACTCAGCTTTTATGCGCATACACTGATTACGAGCAAACAGATCACAGGTGAGGATGTTACCTTGAGTAGCCATTCAAACCCATTTGTGTCAACTTCTGTGCATGTTATCAGGCCAAAATCACCAGGGTATGTGAACTTTTGATCAGGGTCATTTGGGTAGTTTCTGTTGTCATTATGATTTAAAAAGAGAAAACACAGTCGTTTGACAATAAATGGTTTCACCCAACCACTAAGCATGAGCGGAAAAGATGTTTTTGCGTTATCATTCATATTCTCTGAAAAATGGTCAAAGAATCATAGATTCTGCCAGGGTATGTAAACTTATGAGCACAACTGTAATCAATCTAACAGGGCACACCTGGGCAACCAGGGCATGTTGTGTTCCAATATTTTTGATCGCTAGAAAACTGGGTGGATTCAAACAAATGGTGTCATGTTCTAAGTTGTGTAACAAATCTAGATATAAATATCATCAATGGTTGTCTCATTCATCTTTTGAGCTCAAACCCAAATGTTTTTGGTGTATAGTAAAAACAAAAGTATTGGCCTTCCCCTTCCAATGCTTTTGGAGGGGATTGCATAAAAGTGAAATGAAAACTTCACAGCTTCTTTTCATAGTATTTTTTTGAAAACTATCTTGTCAGATATGATTGTACATGTAAAACATGACTTAGTATCAGAATATTTCCATCATGGTCAGTAATTTCCATGAATCTGTCCAAGAGGAAGGCCTCCCCATTTTGGGCAATGTCAATATTGGATTATTCCATGTGGATTCAGTCTGATTAGCTGTTATTTAGAATTTTCACATAGAATGAAGGGTAGTGGATATTCTTGATCATTATTGGAAAATTTTGAAGAATACCTTACCAAATCATGGACGTGAATGTTGGGCTTTTATATTGGGCTTTCAGTGATTTTATTTGAACTGTTCTTTTTCTGGGGAAGAATGATTGTACATATATAGAATAATAAATGTATACATACAAAAACAAGAATCTGGTGCAAAAAGTTTAATTTATTTTGGGTTTTCTGAAATCAACACAGTCAAAATTATACATACAGAGTCAAAAATATAAAAACAGCACACCTAATATATGGTTAAATGTCTCTTAGCAAGCTTCACCTTGATCTTTTGATGGCTAATTTTGGTAGCCATCAACAAGCTTCTGGCAGAATTTTGATTGGATATACAGTGGGGCAAAAAAGTATTTAGTCAGCCAACAATTGTGCAAGTTCTCCCACTTAAAAAGATGAGAGAGGCCTGTAATTTTCATCATAGGTACACTTCAACTATGAGAGACAGAATGGGGGGAAAGAATCCAGGAAATCACATTGTAGGATGTTTAATGAATTAATTGGTAAATTCCTCGGTAAAACAAGTATTTGGTCACCTACAAACAAGCAAGATTTCTGGCTCTCGCAGACCTGTAACTTCTTAAGAGGCTCCTCTGTCCTCCACTCGTTACCTGTATTAATGGCACCTGTTTGAACTCATTATCAGTATAAAAGACACCTGTCCACAACCTCAAACAGTCACACTCCAAACTCCACTATGGCCAAGACCAAAGAGCTGTCAAAGGACACCAGAAACAAAATTGTAGACCTGCACCAGGCTGGGAAGACTGAATCTGCAATAGGTAAGCAGCTTGGTGTGAATAAATCAACTGTGGGAGCAATTATTAGAAAATGGAAGACATACAAGACCACTGATAACCTCCCTCGATCTGGGGCTCCATGCAAGATCTCACCCCGTGGGGTCAAAATGATCACAAGAACGGTGAGCAAAAATCCCAGAACCACACGGGGGGGACCTAGTGAATGACCTGCAGAGAGCTGGGACCAAAGTAACAAAGGCTACCGTCAGTAACACACTATGCCACCAGGGACTCAAATCCTGCAGTGCCAGACGTGTCCCCCTGCTTAAGCCAGTACATGTCCAGGTCTGTCTGAAGTTTGCTAGAGAGCATTTGGATGATCCAGAAGAGGATTGGGAGAATGTCATATGGTCAGATGAAACCAAAATAAAACTTTTTGGTAAAAACTCAACTTGTCGTGTTTGGAGGAGAAAGGATGCTGAGTTGCATCCAAAGAACACCATACCTACTGTGAAGCATGGAGGTGGAAACATCATGCTTTGGGGCTGTTTTTCTGCGAAGGGACCATGACGACTGATCCGTGTAAAGGAAAGAATGAATGGGGCCATGTATCGTGAGATTTTGAGTGAAAACCTCCTTCCATCAGCAAGGACATTGAAGATGAAACGTGGCTGGGTCTTTCAGCATGACAATGAAGTGGCTTCGTAAGAAGCATTTCAAGGTCCTGGAGTGGCCTAGCCAGTCTCCAGATCTCAACCCCATAGAAAATCTTTGGAAGGAGTTGAAAGTCCGTGTTGCCCAGCGACAGCCCCAAAACATCACTGCTCTAGAGGAGATCTGCATGGAAGAATGGGCCAAAATACCAGCAACAGTGTGTGAAAACCTTGTGAAGACTTACAGGAAACGTTGTCATTGCCAACGAAGGGTATATAACAAAGTATTGAGATGAACTTTTGTTACTGACCAAATACTTATTTTCCACCATAATTTGCAAATAAATTCTTTAAAAATCAGACAATGTGATTTTCTGGATTTTTTTTTCTTATTTTGTCTCTCATAGTTGAGGTATACCTACAGTATGATGAAAATTACAGGCCTCTCTCATCTTTTTAAGTGGGAGAACTTGCACAATTGGTGACTGACTGACTAAATACTTTTTTGCCACACTGTATGACCACTCTTTGGAAGAATAAAACCCCTTTCACTTTCAAAATCTTTTATTGTACGAGGAAAAAACAACACAGAATAGATGATAAACTTTCATTCCCACTCAGACCTCTATAACAGAAAAGTAAAGGATACCGTGTATTCCCATCTGACTGTATTTAACAGAATGCTATGGAGCATGAACCTCTGCGAGACGTGTAAAACATGACCGCATATGACATATAATTTATGAGGTGGCAAGTCCATTGTTGTGAAAAGCCGAAGCTGAGACATGAGCTAATTAGGAACACGGCACTAGTTGAGCTTCATCGCGTCTCTGTTGAGAGAGTTTGCTTCCTGTTCCTGAACATTTGTTCAAGCAAAGACTGTTTATAACATTTTTGCTTATATCTGTCATTGTTTGCTTGCTGTTTTGAGTTCGCTGCTGATTGCTTTACATTGAAGCGGTACGAGTAGTCCCATTGCAATATCACTACATCATTATAGATGAACGTCTTCCGGATTTACCCGGAAATCTGGATATTTGACAGAACTCTTGAAAATCTCCGGTTTCCCGAATGGAGAAATTTATTTTTCGGATTTTTCGCGTTCCTAGACGCAGCGTAATACTTTGCATCGTCCTTGCATGGGCACAGTCCTTAAATAGCCCAAACATAGTTCATTGATTAAAGATAGGTGTGCTTTGTTAACGGTGCGCGTGCCGGAGCTCGTTAGGCACACGCGCCCAAGGCGCGCTTTCAGGTGCACGAGCTAAGGCGTGCAGGACTGACACCGTTCTGCGCAAGCGCAACACAATCGCACTAGAAAGCATGTTCAACCTGCCAGTGTAGCTGCAGTCTTTTTAGTTGCGAATTACAAGTATTTCCTCTTGTTAATTCGCCATGTCAAAACAAGCAAAACTTTCCTCCTCCTTTCGACGTGGAGAGAGGTAAGCAATTTATTATATATATATATATATATTTATATTTTTTCCATCAAAGTTGCATTTTGTGTCTTCGAAGCTAAGTTTTAGTGTGCCGTTTCTAGAACACAACATCAAGAAAACGTGGAAGAAACAGCAATAATGGAAGAGCCGGTTTCTAAGCTACCTAAAACTAGCAATGGTAACTTCTATTTTGTTACATAATGCACTCAGGCTGCCAGTCAGCGTGTGACTGACACACACACACATACACGCCCCTGATTTACATGAGAAATTTGGTATTCATTGGTGTGTTTAAATTTACAGACAATACAAACTAATGTAAACAATTGGCTTCAATTCGCATAAATATAAATTGGAAATTTTTAGTTCACTTTAGCTTATGCAAATGCACAACTCTACTAAAAGTTTGAGCCTCGTTTATCAATGTCCCCAACATTGAAACCTGAAAGCTTTAGAAACTCTAACAGACCTTTACTTTTTAACAGTACTGTTTTGGGATTTTGCTGACTTTACCTTCAACTGTCTGATTTTTTTCAAAGTAATTACGGTAACAGTCATTGAATTATTCCCGTTCCAGCTGCACGCCATGCGACTGCCATGCAACTGCCGTGCAGTTCCCAGCTGAACGCCAGGGGGCTGCCATGCATGGCTCAGACCCCCTCCCTCTCCTATTTTAATTCTAAACATGCCCATTCATTCGATTCCACGGTGTCGCCATTAGATGGCGCTTCTCTCATAAAAAAAACATTACTTGAAATGTGTGAAGCTGTTGTACTGCACTTCATTCTGTTTTTTTTTATGATCTTATGGATTAAAAACATTGAGATGATGAACCATCTGAAAGTCTTTTTTTGGGGGATACATCTTACCTTCTCCGAATAAGTAATGGTTACTAAAGTGATATTAATTACCTTTGATTAGTAATTATCAGGTATTCCCTACTAGCAAACGAGATAATTTTACCCAATTTCAGTGAGAAAATAGCTGTTGAATAGATACATAAATGTGAGGTAAATTTTACCCAATTTAAGTATTTCATAGCTTTTTATTTCAGTTATTTTATACTCAATATATGGAATAAAATCTACCCCAAACAAGTCAGTGCAAATTGTTACCTCAGATTTATTGGGTAAATTCTATACCGTAGGTTACTTTTTTCAGTGTGCACTGTAAGAAGTGATTTTGGAGAGTGGTAAATATAATCTAAGCAAACCAGATAAAATTTACTCGATTATTGCAGTCAGCCAAGGAATATTTAGGAATTATTGCAGTCAGCCAGGGAACTCTCGGACTGCCATCTTCCTCTCTCCAGCTGTTACGGTAGTTTAGTGAGCTACGGTATACCGTAAAACAGGTTCATTACTTGAAATGTTGTGTGAAGCTGTTGTACTGCACTTTATTTTGTGTTTTTTGATCATTTGGTGCATCATTGCTGCATATAAACAAGGCAGTTCAGTTATTTGTTGTATAAATGCACCTGGACTGCAGATTTGGTCAGTCCAGAAACAACATTTGAAGCTGTTAGTTAGTGAGTTATAAAACAGGTTCATTACTTGAAATGTTGTGTGAAGCTGTTGTACTGCACTTTATTCTGTGGGTTTTTTGATGATTTTATGGATTAAAAACATTGAGATGATGAACCATCTGAAAGTCTTTTTTGGGGGGGGGGGGTACATCTTACCTTCTCTGAATAAGTAATGGTTACTACAGTAAGTGATTACCTTTGATTAGTAATTATCAGGTATTACCTACTAGCAAACGAGATAATTTTACCCAATTTCAATGAGAAAGTAGCTGTTGAATAGATACATAAATGTGAGGTAAATTTTACCCAATTTAAGTATTTCATAGCTTTTTATTTGTTATTTTATACTCAATATATGGAATTAAATCTACCCCAAACAAGTCAATGCAAATTGTTACCTCAGATTTATTGGGTAAATTCTATACGGTAGGTTACTTTTTTCAGTGCAGGAGCAGGCGAAACTGCGGGTCTTGGTAGTCTGGTGGTTACTGCACATGTCTCAACATGGTTCGATTCTTGCCTTGGGTTTTTCACCCTCACTCCTCTCTCCCTGTTTTCTGCCAACCTCTATACCAGCTACTGTTAAACAAAGGCAAACTCGCTCAAAAATAAATATTTAAAAAAAAAAGTGACTCTTGCAATGAAGCACTGTGCACTTTTTAGTGTTACATGTAGGTCCTGCTTTCAAATAGGCTAGACAATATTAAATAGTGGCAATGTTGGGATGACTGAAAACAGACTTTTTTTTTTTTGCTTATAAGACTTTACTAACTACTGAAATCTATTACAAGTTGAATGTAGCCACTGATTACTGTTTCATGAAGTAGGCCTTATAGGGCACGCTAAACAACATGCTTGTGATGAAAGTACCGTATAGCTTAATTGTTTGAATCAGTGTATCATTCGTTCTTTCTATTTTCAAATGGCAATCAAAAAATAAAAAAGTGACTGGTTATTTTGTTATTTGTTTTTATTTTAACACAAAAATGAAAAAATGACTGGTTTTTCATATTTTTTTTATATGAGCCTAAAATTGAAATGAAAAACAAGTCATTTTTTTCATTTTTTGATTGCCAATTAAAAATGGAAAGAACGAATGATACACAATCCGTGTATCATTCGTTCTTTCTTTTTTTTCAGTAATACGCAATGACTCGGCCAGGCCCTTTCTTTAGTGTAATAAGAGACAGTAGAGAGGTTCATGCCATTTGTCTATTTTTATTAAAATGTACCGGTACAGTGTAATCACAAAACTATCGTATTTGAACCGACAAGAGACAGTTACCGTATCATTTCCCACTATGCCCTCCTTTGTTCCTAATAACCAGATTTATCACATTTAATTATTAACAATTATAATAATAATAAATCAATATAAAACCCCGACATCTACAGAAGATTTTCAACAAATAGGGGGCAGGGAAGCTCGCACACTCCAGCAGCGAGTGATCTGTGATGAGATGATTTTGAGAAGCAAAAAAAAAAAAATGCTCAACACCAGCAAATGTGGATTAAAGCAGAAAATTTCGTTAGGTAAAATCATTTTTGAAATTTTAGAAATCATTACATTCTTGTTTTTTCAATAAAAATAATATTTTTTAACTTTATAATGCTTTTAAACTTTATAATGCTGGCATGTAACTACGTGCCGGGGCTCTGTCAGTCATTGATAGCCCAACTAATCACAGCACTGTGGTTCTTTTCCTGATCCTTGGCATTGTTTTTTTTTTTTTTTCTTTCTTTGTTGATAATGTGTTACCGTATGTGATAAACACGGTTCATTAAAAGGCCCAGAGATTTTCACTTCTGCTGCATGCCCTCTCCTCTCTGCAAAAATTGTGTATTCCTCTCAAGGTGCTAACTGTCTCCATTGTATTGTGAACAGCCACTCCACCCCCCACTGAGGTTGCTATTCATGAATGGTAATTTGGTTTTAGGTTACACCCCAATTTCAATGACAATTTACTCTGCCAAGCTCACAATGTCAGAGGACAGAGGACTGGAATTAGTGCCCCAAAAAACACAATTTCAGCTTGGAAAAACTACAGACGGGATAACTTCAGGAAGAAAATAAACATTTATTTCACACTAAGAAAAGCAGGCTCACTACACATGGAGGCTATACAAAGTACAGAAATGTAGCATACAGTTGTCCCATGTAGTAGTTTCCACATTCCCATGGTGAGTCTTTCCTATGGTACAGGTGTATTTGTGGCAGCGTACACAAAGTTCAGTGCTTCTGTTATTATTGCAGGGTATGCCCACCTGGCACTGTGTCTTTTTCTTCTGAGAAACTTTCATCTCACGCTGCTGTTTGTGTTCTTCCCCTTGTGCCTTTTCCTGCAAAAGCCTGTTTTGAAGTTCCTCTGCAAGCTCCAGCATGAACAATTGGCAACTTTCTTTGGATCCTGGACATGCTGTGGTACAAGACATGTGCATTTGTGACAGCCATGTCAAGCAGGTTGTGAAACAGCCATGGGCCATCTCCGTGTTCCTGCATGCACCGAGTAGTTGCGTAATTTCTGGTCCATGATATCAACGCTGCATTTGAAATGGTTGTAATGGGCAATTCCATGTAAATGTCAACCTCACCATGCAAAATTAAAGCAACATGTAATACATCAAAACCACTCCCAGAGATATCACCTAGGCCTGTATTTTACAGATGTGAATAAGTTGAACCAATTTGTAACCAACCTAATATGTCACTGTCAGTCTTTCTTTCTTATAATGTAAAACCCAAGCTAAAATCAACTTTGATCATGTACAATTCTATATTATTGCCACAAGCCACAGAAATGTATGCTAAAATCCACAAAACAGCAAAACAATAGCCATTCTAAATATTATTTAAGAACTTTGATAGTTTTAGCTGATATTTAGAGAGTTTTTCAAAGGATTATGGTGGTTAAATTGCTGATTTTCTAAACATATGCCATATCTATTTCAGACGCGTCACATCCATAACGGAATTTCGTCACATCCATAACGCTGACTTTTCCTTCCGAAACTCTGCATGAAATACAAAATATTTTAAACAAAGATTTTTTAATATTCACCTTGGACCCCTCTATCAAATGGATATCTCCATTTCGACATTAGGTTTACAATTTCACAGAGTTTGATAAAAATGTACAGTCACCCAAGAAAAGTGATACTTTTTCTGTCACATCCATAACACATCTTTTATTGGCACTTTCTGGCATGCCCTAGATGTACTATGGGAATTGTTCTTGTTCTATCACTTCTCCAGTATGGTACAGCCTTAAAATATGCAACACCTGTTTAAATACTGGGAGACAATAAAACATGCACTGGGTCATTTGTTGCCATTTTGAGTTCAAGTGTCACATCCATAACGCTGGAATTGCTCTAATCAACAACAGTGTTTTGTTTTTGGGTGTCCACAATTTCCACTTTCTGATACATGGTGCTCAGAAGACAAACAGATTTCTTTTTTTTTTTGTTGCAAACACCATCAGCAAGGCAATTCCAGATGTGAACACCTGTGTGGAGTACAACTGGCGCCCCGAGGTTTCCTTTGCAGTTGCTGGTAGCTCCTGACGATTTTTGTTGATGGTGCCAAGCAGAGTTGTTTTTCGTTGAAGAAGCCTGTTAGCCAAAGACAGAGAGGTGAAGAAATTATCCATAGTTACAGTCCTTCCCTGGTCCATACGGTAAATGGTTCCATCAATTTCAAAACAACATTCTCTGATAGCCTCTCTCCCGTTGGACAAGTGGGATCTTTTCCCCAAGTAAGGGATGGCATTACACATGTATTTTGTGTCCAGATCTGCTGCAATCCAAAACTTGATTCCAAACTTGTCAGGGTTGGATGCGATGTACTGCAGAAAGGGACAATGAACCTTTGAAGGAAATAACTGCTCATGCATGGTAACATGTTGCCCTGGACTGTAGGACGACACACAATTCTGAACAAACTCCTGCCATATGTCTGAAATTGCTGCAAATTTGTCCGTTTGTGTGCGCTCCTTGCAGGTGTCCTTGTTGTCGAAGTGAAGGTACCGCTTTATTTCAAGAAAGTGGTTACGGGGCATTATGACTTTGATATCTGGGTTGCCGAATCTGTTGGCCCACATGAGTCGCATGGCACCAATGTAGCCCTTGGCAGCCCTTCGAAAAAGGATTGCGAGGAACGCCATCAGCTCGAAGACACTCATCTGCCAGCTGGGATTTGTTCTATGGCCCTCCTGGACTGTGCAGTCTCTGATGGCCAACAACATGCTGATATCCAACAAATACAGGAAGCTTTGAAGGCGACTCGTGATTTTGCGTGTTGCAAACTCTGTTGGCCCTCCAGATCCATTGAATGCTGTCTGTGGAGTTTCATGAGCAGAAAAGTCTCCAACTTTGTGGTGGAACCACACAGTGCCATCTTTTGCCTTCTCTGTGGATCCAGGTGTTATGCCCACATCTGCAACTTTTTGTTTTTTTATTACAAGGGGGGTTGATGTGCGTTGTGTCTTCCTCCTCATCTGATGTGGCCTCTGTGTCTGAACTGTCCTGCTCAATCACATACTTGGGTTAGGGTTTCCGGAAAGATCCACATCCTGGCCTAGGCCAAGGCTGTGTTGTGCACTGTCCTTCCCAAGCCCCATCCTCAATGCTCCACAAGTGCCTGGTCAGTACCCCCATGTTATATTTGGGTTATTATTCCATTATTATTTGAGGCTAGGTTTTGGGCTAGAGGCTAAGGCTAGGGGTTGGGTTAGGGGTGAGCTCAGGTTGGGGTTAGATCCAGGATTTGGGGTTAGGGTTAGAACTGATCCTTCTTGGTTGCCTTGGTTTTGACATTGTGAAGTCTGGTTAGGGTTAGAAACAAAGAGGCTATTTCTCAGGCTACATCCACACGACAACGGCAACGAGATGTTATTTAAAAATATATCGCGTCCAAATGGGCAACAATCAGTAAAATATCAGGTCCATATGGCAACGCAACGCTTGCTGAAAACGATGCAATACACATGCCACACCTCTAGGGGCGCTGTAAGACGGTCCCTTCGGAGACACCAGAAGAATAGAAGAAGTAAGGACGCATGCGCATAAACTATTATGCGCGAGACTTCATATTAGCCACAAAGTCAGGAAAATCTGTTCATAAAATTACATTATAATGACCAAATACAATGAAAAGTATTTTTCCAGTCTCACCTGTGAAAGGTAATCCCATGTGATCCCGTTTGGACGGTACAGTTAAACGCAGCTAATCTTTATTCTCCGCTTTGACCTATCCAATATGGCGGCGAGGATGACGTATGATTCTACACGGAAGGCAGCGTCTTTAATGGTCCGGAATAAATTGAATGCTACACGTTGATGGATTAATTTGCTCTTCTACGCCCTTTTTGAGGAATGTATTGTAGGACTTACTGTAAACCAACATCTGAAGAGGTGAGATCGCTCCTTTTTTTTCCCTATTTTTGCTGGCGGGATTGACTCTGCCCTAAGGGCAGAGTCTCTCTCTCTCTCTCTCTCTCTCACTTTGCACCATTACACAATAAATATTCACAGTGAAAATATTTTGTAAGCGCGTTTCATGAACCAAGTTATAGGATTTGTTGACAACTCGCATCGAGTTCATTACACTTCTACCCGGCGTGAAGCACTCACAGTCATGTGGTTGTGACGTCATCGTAAACAAATCCGTTCTACTCATCCAGACGACTTCACAACGGCAACGTTGCCAGATCTTTCCACTCTGGAACCCGTTCTCAAAAAGATTGCGTTTTGGGCACCCAAAACGCCGGTGCCGTGTGGACGCCAGGCCTAAACGATAAGCAATTGTATTGGAGTCACCTGAATCCATTGCCGTGTGGACAGGGCCTCAGGTAACACAATAATTAGGCTTCTTTACGCAACAATGGGAGGCAGGTAATGGTACTTTAGACTTATTCACAAATTTGGGGGGATTTCATTGCAGACTAAAGTCTGCACTTTGGGCCTTCTAGTGTTAAAAATATGTTGTTAACTCAAAACACTTCTTATTCATTGCAAAATGTTTATTTCAGTGCTGTATGCAGGTATTGAGCACACAATGTGACCGCTTTTATGCGGTAGCCTAATAATAATAGAACAACCCGAAAATTGCAGGGTAACCCCAGACCTGCGCAAGTGATGCGCTACTGGCAAAAGAGCCAGCGACGTATGAAAAAACCCCACACCTTGGACCAAATACATATTATTTTCGGCACGCTGCTCCACCAGTCTATAATGGTATTTTCACATTACGGTGTAAATGTGGTCTTGAGAAAAAAAAAAACATGTTTGCAGACCTTTTGTTAAAATCGCTAAAAGTGATGTTGTAATATTGAAACAATGGGTCTTACAGGGTAAACTACAGTACGGCATCTAACCTTTTGTAATGCGTAACAGCTCGTTTGGCTGGAATGCGCAAGCTGCCCTACCCCCCATTCAGTGAAAAGGGACCATTCTCACCTGTAATATGACACTCTGGCCAAAAGCTGTCAGGGTTTTACTTACACACACACACATACACACACACAACATGCGGACAGATAGAGAAAGAGATAGATAGATAGATAGATAGATAGATAGATAGATAGATAGATAGATAGATAGATAGATAATAATAATAATAATAATAATAGTTTGGTTTTATATAGCGCCTTTCAAAATACCCAAGGTCGCTTAACAAGGTGTCAGTGTAGAAGTGTGTGTGTGTGGGTGCATATAAGTGTGTGCGTGTGTGCTTGTGGAAACTAGGAGCCAAAGGCCTCCATGAAGAGATGGGTTTTAAGGTGTTTTTTAAACGCTGCCAGTGAAGGAGCATTCTGGATGGTGTTGGGTAGCCTGTTCCATAGAGAAGGAGCAGCTGCATGGAATGCTCTATCGCTGGTGGCCTTAAGTCTGGTGCGGGGGATGACCAGCTGGCCCTTGGATGAGGACCGCAGGGATCTTGATGGGGAGTAGGGATGGAGGAGATCTTTGAGGTAATGGGGTCCCAGACCATGGAGAGACTTGTAAGTGAGGAGGAGGACTTTGTAGGAAATGCGAGATTTAATGGGCAGCCAGTGGAGCTGTTTGAGAATGGGGGTGATGTGCTGCCAGGGCCTGGTGCCTGTGAGAATCCTGGCAGCTGAATTCTGAACATATTGCAGTCGGTCTGTGATCTTATTCGGCAGACCAAGCAGGATGGCATTGCAATAGTCTAGGCGGGATGATATGAAAGCATGAATAAGAGTCTCTGTAACAGTGTTAGAGAGTGAGGGCCTGAGTCTGGAAATGTTGCGGAGGTGGAAGAAAGCAGATTTGGTGACATTTTTGATGTGGGACTGGAAAGACAGTGATGAATCCAAGATAACACCAAGGTTACGGACTTCATGAGATGGGATGAAGGAGCAGCCATCGATGTTCAGATGGAGATCCCCAACCTTCCTGAGCAGTGGCGCCGGTGCCACCACCATGAGCTCGGTTTTACTGCTGTTCAGTTTGAGGAGATTGTCGGTCATCCATGTTTTGATATCACGCAGACAGTGAGTGAGCGGTGTTGGGGGGAGCTGAGCAGAGGGTTTGGTGCAGATATATAGTTGTGTGTCATCAGCGTAGCAGTGGAAGTTGAGACCATGGAAACGGATGATTTGTCCAAGGGGGAGCATGTAGATGGTGAAAAGAAGGGGGCCAAGCACCGAACCTTGCGGAACGCCGTGGCTGATGGTTGCTGTAGTGGAGCGGGAGTCATTGAGTGTGATGAATTGTTTCCGGTTGGATAAGTATGAGTGGAACCAGAGGAGTACTGTGCCAGATAGTCCAGTGAACTCTGAGAGCCGCTTCAGGAGGATGGAGTGAGAGACTGTGTCAAAAGCTGCTGAGAGGTCCAGGAGAATGAGGATGGTGATGAGTCCATTGTCTGCAGCAGTGAGGAGGTCGTTGGTAATTTTGACAAGAGCAGTCTCTGTGCTGTGGTGGGCTCTGAAGCCGGATTGTAGTGGTTCAAAGAGCTCATGGTGGGACATGTACATGTACATGTAAGGGGCTCTGCATGCTCTTGCGACAAGGCTTTCGCAGATACAGTGGGGAAAACAAGTATTTGATCCCTTGCTGATTTTGTTGGCTTACCCACTAAGAAAGACTTGATCAGTCTGTAATTTTAATGGTAGGTGTATTCTAACATGTGGAGACAGAATATCAAAAAGAAAATCCAGAAAATAACTTTTAAATATCTATATTAATTTATTTGTATTTTATTGAGAAAAAGAAGTATTTGATCCCCTAGTAACCATCAAGAGTTCTTGTTAATACAGACAAGTTAGACTCTCCAAATTACCTTGTCACCTAAATTGAAGACACCTGATATCACTAATGACTTGTATAAAAGCCACCTGGCCACAGAATCAATCAGTTTGTCAGACTCCAAACTCTCTAACATGGGAAAGACTAAAGAGCTTTCTGTGAATTTAAGGGAGAAGATTGTAGACTTGCACAAGACCGGTATGGGCTACAAAACCATTAGCAAGAAGTTGGGCGTTAAGGTGACAACTGTTGGTGCAATTGCGCGCAAGTACAAGACTCACAACATGATCATCAATCGACTTAGGTCTAGGGCTCCAAACAAGATCTCACCTCGTGGGGTTTCCAGGATCATGAGAACGGTGAGAAATAGACCTAATACAACACGGGCAGAGTTAGTGGATGATCTTAAAGCAGCTGGGATCACAGTCACCAAGCAAACAGTTGGTAACACTTTACACCGCAATGGTCTAACATCTTGCAGTGCTCGCAAAGTACCCCTGCTTAAGAAAGCACATGTGCAGGCCTGCCTGAACTTTGCCAATGAACATCTGAGTGACTGGGAGAAGGTGTTATGGTCAGATGAGACCAAAATTGAGCTCTTTGGCATCAGTTCAATCCGTCGTGTCTGGAGGGAGAGACATGCTGCTTATGACCCCAAGAACACCATCTCCACTGTCAAGCATGGAGGTGGTAACATTATGCTTTGGGGGTGTTTTTCTGCACAGGGCTACTTCACCGTATCAATGGGAGGATGGAGCCATGTACCGTAAAATCCTAAGTGAAAACCTCCTTCCCTCTGCCAGGAAGCTTAAAATGGGTCGTGGATGCAGGATAATGACCCAAAGCATACAGCCAAGGCAACCAAGGAATGGCTGAAGAAGAAACATATCAAGGTCATGGAGTGGCCCAGCCAGTCTCCGGACCTGAATCCTATAGAAAATCTATGGAGAGAGCTGAAGCTCAGAGTTGCCAAGCGACAGCCACGGAATCTTGATGATTTAGAGGTAATTTGCAAAGAAGAGTGGACCAGAATTCCTCCTAATATGTGCAGAAACCTGGTCATCAACTACAAAAAACGTCTGACCTCTGTGCTTGCTAATAAGGGGTTTGCCACAAAGTACTAAGTCCTTTTGGCAAGAGGGTTCAAATACTTATTTTCCTCAATAAAATGCAAATAAATTAATACAAATTCTTTAAAGTCAATTTCTTGATTTTCTTTGTGATATTCTGTCTCAGCATGTTAGACTACACCTACCATTAATATTACAGACTGATCGAATCTTTATTAGTGGCCAAACCAACAAAATCAGCAAGGGATCAAATACTTTGTTTTCCCCACTGTAGCTTTTCGCAGACAGTTGTAATTTATCGTTGAGCAGGGAGTAATAGGCGTGCGCGATGTTATTCACCACCACAACGCAAGGGGGCGCGAAGTCGCGAAATCGCTAGGAGTAGTTGGTGGGTTTGGTTAGTGGAGTGTTTATCCTCCGGTTACTTATAATGACTAGAACTGGAGTCGTATAGATGTACATACTTCCTCACTTCCTTGATCAACCGCTCTTCGTGCTGCTCCATCGTCGCTCATGTTTTTAAAAATGGCAGTCGTGAAAACAAACCAAACCCGGAAAGTAGGGAAGCGGAAGTGCGTGTACAGCGGATGTAGAGTGGACCAATCAGAGCCCTCTTGTCTGCGACGCTGTCTGCGGTGGTCACAATTTTTGGGAGGTGCGCACAGAGCGTCTGCGAAGGGGGGGGCTTCGCAGACGCCATCTGCGAGGACTGGGTTGTCAGCATAAATTGGCCTTAAAGCCTCAGCTGCGCATGCCGTCTGGCAACGCGCACCCTCGCTACGTGCGCTAGGTGAAGGATCGGTCAGTGGAGAGCTCAGCTAAGCTCAGCATGTTTAATTCCCCAAGCCAATGACAAGAACTTTCGTGAGAAATAACGCGAACGTCTGCATCATGCGGGATTTGCGGGCGGGAGCGGGACTGAAAATCATAATTCTTTGTGGGAGCGGGACTGAAAATTCTGTCCCGCGCAGACCTCTACGGAAAACCCAGAGTTTCCCTCATTTCAGGGTTTACAGACTCAGAGTCATGGCCGTAACTACCATTGAGGACACTGAGGTCATGTCCTTGGTATTTTTTTCAGAAATTTAAAATTGGTCTATGCTGAATTCGAGCAGTGATCAATGTAAAACGCAGCGTCCACATCCACATGTCATTTGTATTTCCCCCCCAATAAAATTCACATTTGTCTGCCATCTGAAATCTCTCAGCCTCTATCTCTATCGTTGCCGTGTCTAATGCAGCGTCACGCGATGTAGCCTATACTAGTGTCGGCCGGGGAAGTTGGGTTTTGGATAAAACAGGCAGGGTGTAGTCTACATTCTATCACGTATGCCTACCTAACCTAACGTAAGCTAATAGTCACATCGCATTATAGAGCTTTACCTGAGTGCAAAATGAAAACGTTGCAACAAACTAAATTAAGGTTTGGACAGCCAACAGAAGAGCAGGGAAAGAGAAGGAGGGAAGGTGAGAAAATATTGTCAGTGCAGTGGCAGACCGTTCAGCGGTGTCATGCCAACTTTCCAAGGGGAAACTTGTCATTGCCTATTACATTTTAGTTAGGATTTCGAGAAACATTCAAAACTACGTTGTCACAGGCAGCCCTGTGCAGGGCTGAGTAAACCGGCTTGTTTGAGTAACTCTCTTTCTCTCATAACTCTCTCTTTCTCTCTCACTCACTCACACAGACACACACACACACACACACACACACACACAAATAATACACTCTCACACACTCTCTCTAATACATAGTCTTCACACAGAACTAATAGCCCTACGTTCTAATGTAATTTAAGATAATGAAATGTAAATAATGCCAATACTTCAGGTAGCTGAGCAATACACTCAGTTCAGTTCAGTTTTGACTTTTATGTCAGACAAAACTCCACAGTTATGATGGCACAGTTTTAGAATTGTTGAAGTAAATGTGTTATGAGCCAAACTTACATTACAGGCAATGGTGAGAACACTCTGTTTCAGAGAATGCATGTAAATGGATCTCAATTCAAGACAGCCAGATAGACTGATGCCTTTACATTACTGCTCAGAATGTCTCTACACATACAGACACCCACAAATAACACACAAACTCAGTCTCTCTCTCGCGCTCTCTCTCTCTCTCTCTCTCACTCACACACACACACACACTCGCACTATTATTATAAGGTGTAATACTAAAACTTACAATTCAGCAGTTCACACCCTTTCTGTCATGTGTATGCTGCAATGTAAATAATGCCAATACTTTAGGTAACTGGTACTTTAGGTATGTATACTCAGTTCAAGAGTTCACTACCTTTCTACTTTTATGTCAGATAAAACACCACAGTTATGGTGCCACAGTTGTAGAATTGTTAAAATAAATGTGTCCACCACCAAATCTATCCTTGGTTTGTTATTTAAGTTTTGCCGGGGGGGCCTTCGGTGCTGTCAGCCATGCTTGACCTCGGTATTTGAAAAATCCTGGTTACGGCCCTGCTCAAAGTTTTCACTAAACCTGCTTTGTGTGTGTTAAAAAAAATAAATAATAATATCAGACATTATGATCTTAGAAAACGCTTTAGTGACGAACAGTTACAGACAGTAATATGTCATGATATTATGTTATAAAATATTTTTTATTAGGCTATATATTAAATTTATCTTCTAAAATAACACTGTACTCATATCACAACTGGTTTATTTCACCATTGGAGATCAGATCACAGAAGAAATGTGTTACATGACTCTAAGGTATTAGGCAGAGACCCGTCCACCCGTAAATTTGACGGGCGATTGCCGATTTCAACGGGCAAGTATACACACAGACGGATACTGAAACGGACGATAATGCCGAAAATTTTCGCACATGAATACTCCCACATGTCATCCGATAAATCCAGTTATGTTCCGCCCACACACGGACTGGCCATCGGGAGTAGCGGGAGTTTTCCCGGTGGGCTGGTGGTTCAGCGTGGGCCAGCGGAGAAAAAAAAAAAAAAAAAACAGTTGCGCGCTGGCCTTTAATATGATAAGCAATGTTAACAGTTTCTTTAACAAACTGTTAACATTGCTTATTACAGTTGCGCGCTGGCCTTTAATATGATAAGCAATGTTAACAGTTTGTTAAAGAAACTGTTAACATTGCTTATCATATTAAAGGCCAGCGCGCAACTGTTTTTTTTTTTTTTCTCCGCTGGCCCACACTGAACCACCGGCCCACTGGGAAAACTCCCGCTACTCCCGATGGCCAGTCCGTGTGTGGTTCCGCCATCATTTACAAATCGTAAGAAACACAGTTTAATACGAAAAATACTGAAAACTTGAAATGAAAAATCAGAATATTTCATAGTTTCCGCCGTTTTGGCCCGCACTGAATCTTGTAACATGCGGACTGAATAAATCGCGAATTCTGATTGGTCGAAAATTGCCAAACACCCTGCGTTGTAGTTTCCTCTTTCTTGGCGGGAGAACCGCATTTTTTTTTTGCTGACTCACTCTTCTGGATCAAGATGAATCCCAACAAACGCCCCAAATTGAATGTGACAAAAACTGATTCGTTTTTCCACAAAAAGACAGAAAAGGTATGTGTGATACATTGATTAACAAGGGGGGTTCATTGGGGTATGGTAAAATAGAATACTGTTGGTTTTTTTTTTTTTTTTATTAAATACTGTAACTAGATCAAAAGATTATATACAATTCATTGTTGTTTATTTTCTTTTCACTTTTGTTACCAAATCAAACACCATACATACATCTGATACATTCAGGAGTGAAACTGAAAAAAATACAAAGTAAAAATATGCAATATTTCTGATCAAAAATTACACGCCATTTCACCCTGAAAATGTCCTAGAATGCAGGAAATGAAGTCTAAATTTCAAAAATTTTCTGGGGGGGCATGCCCCCAGACCCCCCTAGAGGGACTTCGGGCCTGCAGCGCTCGTCTTCGCACCTGCGGCGCTTATCAGGATTATATAAAATATTATTTTTGACTGGTAAATTTCTTTTTCTGCCTAATACCCTACATGACTCATTTTAAGGATTTAAGTAGGGTATTTAAAAGCAGTGCTAGCAGGACTTCGTGGCTCAGGTGGATAAAGCGCCATACTATAAATCCGGGGACCCGGGTTCGATTCCGACCTGTGGTCATTTTCCAAGCCCTCCCTTTTTTTCTCCTGCTCATTTCCTGTCTCTACACTGTCCTAAATGAGTTTGGATGTCTGTAAACCAATCAGGATGCTCTTTATCTAGCATGCGCTACATGAACAGGCGCACACACAGTCTCTCTCACGCTCCCTCCGTCATATGCGCGATGCAGACATTAATGTTTCGCGTGCACGCTCTTGCTCACTTGCTCTAGATTCCGGGAGATATTCTCCAATTTGCGGGCATCAGGGAGCCACTATCAATATGCGGGAGACTCCCGGAACTTCCGGGAGACTTGGGATGTCTGCACTAGACAGTGTTTATGTAGAGAGCATGTGCACTTCAATCAATCAATCTATCTTTTATTTCAATTATATATAAACATATTCAAACTCGCTGTATGAGCGCATTAAAATCTTATGGCTTTTTAACTCACGGTGAAACTCCTCCGGGTTGAATTAACTAACTGAAAACAGCTGTTCTCAGCGTTTGATAAACCTGCTTTGTGAAACGGACAATCACTGCTCCTCCCCGTGGAAAAATGAGGGATAGCAGCTGGTTTTCACACAAGCTGCTTAGGGGCGTCACCAGTCAGGACTGCATTGACTCCGTCATTGTGGGGGATAAATTATCTGCACTGACCAATCGGCAGACAGTCACGAACCAGTCAGGGGACGGCCAAGGGCCTGCAGAGGGCCAGTCACGGAAACGTGGAACAAATTCAATGGCTGCAATGGTAACTGTGTAGCCAGGAAAATCACCGCATTTTCTAAATGCACTCCTGAAAATTACTCATTAACTAGGGGAATTACATTTGATAGTTTTGACATGTTAATCATTAATGTACATGAAAGAAAAAGGCTTAAAAGTTATAACTTGTTTTAGTGAAAATAAGTACTAAAATGCACTAGAATGCAGGGTTTTGCGTGTTGTTATTAAAAATATTTCGGGGGACGTTGCCCCCCCCATCTTAGTTTGATTTTCAAAAGTTCAGGATTTTTTTCTTTGCTCCACTTTCATCTCTAACATCATTTATGTCCCTGCCAGCAATGTCACAACTAGTAACAACACACAAATCTGATGATTCTGATTCCTGCTGGAGCCATGGCAAAAGATTACCGTAAATGGGCAATTCCATGTAAATGTCAACCTCACCATGCAAAAATAAAGCAACATGTAATACATCAAAACCACTCCGGGAGATATCGCCTAGGCCTGTATTTTACAGATGTGAATAAGTTGAACCAATTTGTCACAAGAATTGTTCCCTTCGCCTTAATATGTCAGTCTTTCTTTCTTATAATGTAAAACCCAAGCTAAAATCAACTTTGATCATGTACAATTCTATAGTATTGCCACAAGCCACAGAAATGTATGCTAAAATCCACAAAACAGCAAAACAATAGCCATCCTAAATATTATTTAAGAACTTTGATAGTTTTAGCTGATATTTAGAGAGTTTTTCAAAGGGTTATGGTGCTTAAATTGCTGATTTTCTAAACATATGCCATGTCTATTTCAGACGCGTCACATCCATAACGGAATTTCGTCACATCCATAACGCTGACTTTTCCTTCCGAAACTCTGCATGAAATACAAAATATTTTAAACAAAGATTTTTTAATATTCACCTTGGACCCCTCTATCAAATGGATATCTCCATTTTGACATTAGGTTTACAATTTCACAGAGTTTGATAAAAATGTACAGTCACCCAAGAAAAGTGATACTTTTTCTGTCACATCCATAACGCATCTTTTATTGGCATTTTCTGGCATGTCCTAGATGTACTATGGGAATTGTTCTTGTTCTATCACTTCTCCAGTATGGTACAGCTTTAAAATATGCAACACCTGTTTAAATACTGGGAGACAATAAATCAAGCACTGGGTCATTTGTTGCCATTTTGAGTTCAAGTGTCATGTCCATAACGCTGGAATTGCTCAAATGTTACTCGGTCACCAGAGGATATATTAATGTTTTGACTTTGCTGTTTTGCTCCCATTCCAACATGACACCATTACAGCATAATAGTGGAAAATATATGGTTTTCAGCATGAATGTGAATGGGTTATTTGTAGAGTTCAATTAAATATGTTGGTTTCCTGGCATGGACCTGACTTTTAAGCATAGTCCATATATTTTCAATAGGCTTGAGGTCAGGACTTGAGGAAGGCCATTCCAAAAGCTTAATGTTAGCCTGCTTTATCTATTCCACAACCAGATTTGATGTGTTTGGGGTCATTGTGCTGTTGGAACACCCAATTTTATCCAAGTTTCAACCATCTAGCTGAAAAATTCAGAGGTAGTCCTCCTTCATTGCTCCATCCACTTTGTTTAACCATGCTTAACAGTTGCTTCATTGTTGGTACAGTGTTCTTGTGGTTGAATGTCTTACCGTTACTCCTCCAAACATACTTCTGATTATTGTGGCAAAACAACTCGATCTCTGTCTTATCAGACCATAAAACTTTCATTCAGAACACTTTTTCTTTGTCTATGCGGTCAGCTGCAAAGTTTCTTTGAGTTTGAAGGTTTCGATTTTGAGGCAGGGCCTTCATTCTTGGAGTGTAGCCAACAATGTCAGTGTCTGCAGTCAAGTGAGTTTTACATCATATTAGACTGAGAAGTCTAATATGATGTAAAACTCGCTTGACTGCAGACACTGACACTGCACTGCAAAAAATATCTTGGCAAGTGAAAATACCTTGAAAATAGTTGAAGCGATCTAGCATTCCTTATTAGAAGAAAACAAGACACCAATTTTGAGATTATTAAACCTAGTTCTAGATTGCAACCAACTTATTCTAAGATGTCTTACCAAGTAGGGATCGACCGATATGTTTTTTTCAGGGCCGATACCGATTATTATGGAATTGGGATGCCGATAACCGATATGTGCAACCGATAAATGTAAACATTATAATTCACATGAAATTAAACATAGTACACACTGACACAGACCTTCATATCCATGAAATGTATGTTTAATTGTAAAATTGAACATGAAATTTTGTGCAGGGAGATGCCAGCAGCATTTGTACAATAAAGTCAAACATTAGTTAGAATAAAATGAGAAATAAAATAATAAAATAAATATTCACCAATAAAAAAACAAATCACTCCCTACTATATTACAGCTCACCATTTTCAGTGGAAAATAAATGAAAATACACTCTGGATTCTTTTACACTAAGAACTAAGTAAGACTTACCAACTTCAAGTAGTTTTTAAATAACAAATCAAGTGTAGGGAGCTGCCTGCAGCATTTTTTAAAAAGTAAAATCAAACATGCAGTAAAGTAGGCTATCACTCCCTATTAGGAGTGGCTGCTCCTTTAAGAGTATATCGCTTTCCGAATCAGAAGCGCTAGCGAGGAGAATCACTTGCGCAAGAATTATAAATACCAGTCACACCTGGCTTGTTTAAATGTTCAAATAGCGCTTTATAAAGTTACCTAACATATACAAGTGCAAGGCGCTTTTTGAGCACGAGTCACGTCATGAAGTCACTCATCACCATAACAAATAGCCAGTAGGCTTGCGCTAGCCTACAGAACACAAACACTACGTTTTATTTCGTCTTCCCTTGACCACCTCTCTGTATGGCTGTCATTCTACTGTTCAAGTAGAACTACTGACACATTCACAACGTTTCCAGACGGGGATTTAAAAATGACTGCAGCCTACATTATGCTGTTTCAGTGAGACTAGTTGGTTGTAGGCTAATTCAAGTGCTTCCTTCCGTAAGCTAAGTTTGCCTGGCTACACAGATGCAAATGGACAATTTTAACGAGTAGTAGATGAAGAATGTAAACATATAATGATGTTGTGCTTTTGCAACTTGTGTGTTTGTGACTTATTGCGGGAAAAGCAGCGTGTCCTTATCTTGATACGGGCGCCTTGAAACAGTTCAGAGTGTTTAGCTGCGCGTGTCGATTGGCTATATCTCTTGTGCCAAACAAATCAGATGATGTGGTGGGCAGGACCGTGTTCTTGAACTCAGAGAGGTGAGTGCAGGAAAGGACGTGCAGTGACAGTCACGTTAGGAACGAAATGGCTGCAAAAAGGCATGTTATCGGCATATCGGTGGAAATTATGGCCGATACCGATAACCCTAAAAATGCAGAATATCGGCCCGATATATCGGCCAGGCCGATTATCGGTCGACCCCTATTACCAAGTGTAATTATCTTACTGCACTGGCAGATTATTTCACTTGATTATAGTCTAAATGTTCTCAAATTTATTATGTTTTTCCTTAGATTAGGATGGCTAGTTTTTGCAGTGTGTTGACCCAAGTTCCAGTTCATGGCAGGCCTGTGCCTTGGTGGTTCCTGGGTTGTTCCTGACCTTCTGAACCAATTTCGTCTCAGCTGAGGGTGACCTTTTGGGTCTTCTTCCAGGCATTGGCAAAGTGGCATCAACTCCCAATAACTTGTATTTGTCAAAAAGTTATGTTGGCACATAACTGTAGTCTATCATGACATGTATTGGCAAGTTAAAACAGTTTGAAACTTTCAGCATCCTTGAATTAATAATCTAAGTGGGTGTGTGTATATTTTTGACCCTGTGTTGAATTCCGAAAACCCACAATAACATAAATAAAAACTTGTACACCAAATTCTTTTTTCCCCTGTTAAAGATGTATGTTGCACAATCATTATTCAAAAAACAACATTTAGCACTCTGCTTCTCCCTTAAAATACTTTATTAAATGTCTCACCAGAAGGTGAGCTTTGTGGCTCAAAAAGTCATCATCAGACCTGTGTAAGCCAAGTGTAATTAAACTTCCAACTTCAACTGTAAATAACAATTATGTAGTCCATACCAACTTCAGCAAACAAACAAACAACCTCAGTTGACAACAAAAATACACAACAGATTTCAATATTGTCATTTTTTCGTAAAATATATTCAGAAACCAGGTGGGTAAAAATAAGTACATTCTATAATTCAGTAGTATTTAAAACACTTTTAGCAATAATAACTTGAAGTACATGGCTTCTGTATGAGTTTATTAGTCTCTCACATTCTTTTGGATTACTGTATTTTCTGGACTATAGAGCGCACCTGTATATAAGCCGCATCCGCTCTCATCTCATTCATTATCTCTAGCCGCTTTATCCTTCTACAGGGTCGCAGGCAAGCTGGAGCCTATCCCAGCTGACTACGGGCGAAAGGCGGGGTACACCCTGGACAAGTCGCCAGGTCATCACAGGGCTAACATAGAGACACAGACAACCATTCACACTCACATTCACACCTATGGTCAATTTAGAGTCACCAGTTAACCTAACCTGCATGCCTTTGGACTGTGGGGGAAACCGGAGCACCCGGAGGAAACCCACGCGGACACGGGGAGAACATGCAACTCCACACAGAAAGGCCCTCGCCGGCCCTGGGGCTTGAACCCAGGACCTTCTTGCTGTGAGGCGACAGCGCTAACCACTACACCACCGTGCCGCCCCGCATCCGCTCTATTTAAAAAAAAAAATTTTAAAAAAGATATACAAGCCGCACCAGGCTATAAGCCACAGATATCTATGTTGAAAAATTAGATATTTACTGCATGTACAGAACGATTTTGTACTGTAAATGTACATGTATGTACCTGAACAGATTCTTTCCGAACAGTGCCTTTTAACACGGCAGCAACTTTGCTGATTAAAACGGAACAGAACCAAGAGAAAATAACCGGTATTTATTTACCTTCATTTCTCCTGTGTTTGAAACCACAAGTCACTTTAATCATCTTCGCTGAAACCCATGAAGTCGTCTTCTTCAGTGTCGGAGTTGAACAGCCTCAGAAGCGCTTCGTCACATCTGTCTCCATCAGTCTCGCTCTCCATGTCACTGTCATCCTCCGGTGAAGTTGGCTCTGAAGGTGCGCCGCTCTCTTCGCGTAGCAGTCCAGCCTTTCGGAACCCGTTGGTGATGGTGGATTCTTTCACAGCACTCCACTCTGTTAGGATCCACTGACAGAGATCAGAAAAGGATGCTTTTTGCATGCAGCCAGTTTTTCGCATGCGGTCGGTCTTCTTTGCATTGATTTTTCGTCTATCTTATTTTTGATTCTACTTCCGGTTAGAGCGCCCCTAGCGGTGGAAGAAAAATCCACAGAATAGCCGCACCTTTGTATAAGCCGCATGGTTCAAAACCTAGGAAAAAAGTAGCAGCTTATAGTCCAGAAAATACTTTGCCCTCTCTTCTTTCCAAAATTGTTTGTTTTAGTTCATTGATATTTGAAGGCATTTGTTTATGCACAGCTTTCTTAATACCAAGCACCCCCCCCAAAAAAAAATACCCTCCTTTAAACTGACAGATAATATCCATACAAGACATGTTTGATTATTCATTTATTCATATTTGTCCCTATATACTGTGCACAGATTTTTTTTCCTTTTAAAATAAAATGTCCCTGGGCACTGGCATCTTACTCTCTGAGGTTCAAATATTGTGCTCTGAGTACAAATTATGCAAGAGAAGCCGAGGCTGAGATCTAGTGCAGACATAATTTCTAAACTGTTATAAGCAACCCTAAAGATACCCAAGTGTTAAGCATTTGGCTGTAAAAATAAGCCTGGTCATTGAAGCAATATGCGTGCGTGCATGCATGTGTGAATGCACACACACAATTAAACATACGCAGCCAGGAGGCTGTTCTGCCTATAAATGCTCCATCGCTGGCTACTCAGTGGCTTTTTTTTTTTCATAAAATAAAAATTTTCCTTGTATTTTTACATGACAAGTTTGTTTTTATTCACTGAAAACAGCAAACTTTTTAGACGGTAAGAATCGCAGTGCTTTGACAGTGACCATTTTACTAGCATCTGTGTCAGTACTGTATATGCATTATCTAGCTGGGTTAGATTTACACTTCATAAAAGTGAAGTCTGTTGATTTCACATATTTTGTTGCCAGTAAAAATCACATGGTTAGAGAATTTCTAGAAGTAGAAGCCTTTATTTGTCACATGTACATTACAGCACAGTGAAATTCTTTCTCTGCATTTAACCCATCTGAAGCAGTGAAAATACACACAGAGCAGTGAGGAGCTGCATTCCTGCTCACTCCTCACAGCTCCAATGGGGTTTTTATTTATTTATTTATTTATTTATTAGCATTAGAAGTCTTGAATTGATGCCTCTGTGTTACTAAGGTAAATGGTGCACTATGGTATACTAGTGGGAAAGCTAAGTCACAAGGGGATATCCGGTTTCAGTGCAAATGCCCATCCCCAGGTAAGCCTCTTTATACGGGTCAGCCACAATCAGATGTGCCTACTTGTTTGAGATCATGTAACACTATGTAACAGCCTTCTATTTATGTTTATTAAACTATTTTGTATGTTGTAATGGTAGACCATCATTGCCAATGTATGACGTTTCAAAGCCAGATCATAATTTACCACCACTGAATCCTTGTTTCAGTTTTTTTTATCAGACAAACTCTTCATATTGCACATTTTCACCATGTAACGCATGTTCATTTGATTTAACACCCCAGAATGCATCATTGCTGCTTAAACTTGGCAATAATTTGTCAAACACTAACTGTTTTAGTAAATCAGCAGATTTTTGAGGAACAAATTGACAGCTGAATCACGGAATTCTGATAAAAATGAAATCTTTCACAATAGTTTTGTCAGTGGGGGGTGCTGAACGTAATTTGTTTTCTTTGTCACTGCAAAGTTGAAAATGGCCTGAGAAATCTTATTTAATGCATTTTAATAAACACTTTAAATTAAATACAGACATTTTATGTAGTATGTGATATGATTTGATACAAAAACCTTGTTGCTGGGGGCATATGTTTGCAAAATTCACATGCCAAAGATTTTGCGTGTCATTTCCGTTGTTTTCTGTAGTGTCCGTAACGGTCTTGCTGTAACAGAATGCTGCAGAATTTTTTACCATTTTTGGTGATTATGACATGCATTGGTCCTGTTGGCCTCATGTAGGGCTCTAGTTACATAATCATACGTCTTTAGTTGTTATATTAATAGATATATTTGCAATATGTAGTGTCCGTAACGGGTGTAGTGTCTGTAACGTTATGTGTAACATTGTTCAACAAGTATATAAGCTATGTAATCTTTGATGGAAAGGACAACCAACTGTCAATTAATTAAGGAACTAGTATAATAAGCCAATACTATGCATAAAATGATGTTTTGTGAGCCCAATAATTGGAGCTTTAATAAAGTGTTGTGAAATTTTGTGTTTCTCTGTCTAATATCGGGGTCCCTGATAACATGTCACATAACTAGAAGACCCAGCAAATATATGTAACTATACTCAATTGTAACATTCGACAGGGCAGTTTATGGCATAACAGTTCGTTGCCCCATCAACATTTGCTTTTGAGGTGTTTTAAGTGGATCTATCCCGTTATATCTTTTAATGTAGTGTCCGTAACGTCAACAACCTAGCAGAATGGGGCATGTATAAAATGAGGTATATTTTCAAAACGGAAAGAGAATGCTACATGAAATTTTAGGTATGGGACCCCAATATGTTCAAGCCCATAATATCACAGTTTTGACCATTTTGGGTAACCTTGGGTTTTTTGTTATTTTGGAACCTATAAGGTCCATCTGATCTTGGCTGACCCGTATAGCAATATCATAACTTTTTTTTTTTTAAATGGATAAATTTATCAAGTTTTATTTTTAATTTAAATGTGCAGGGGGGCACATCAGGGCACTTGTCATGATTGGAAAACGGAGTTTATTTTTTTTTAGTTTTGTTTAGCTTTAGGATCCTTTCACAGCATCTCAATGGGGTCTGGACTTTTTTTCTTTAGCCATTCAAATGTTGATTCACTGGTGTAATTGGGATTGTTGTCCTGTTGTATGACCTGATTTTGGCCCAGCTTAAGCTGTTGGACAGATGACCTCACATTTGTCTCTTGTATATGGTATAATATTCTGGCATAAAATGGAGATCATCATTTTCTCAAAGACTGCAAGCTTCCCAGGCCCTGTGACTGCAAAACACCACCATGCTTGACTATTGGTATGGGGTGTTTGTAGTGATATGCTATGCTTGGTTTTTGGAAAACATAGCCCTGTGCATGATAACCAAACATCTCCACCTTGGTTTCATCAGTCCAAAGGTTATTGTTCCAGAACTTTTGTGGTTTGTTCAGATACAGTTTTGCAAACCTAAGTCATGTTACCATATTCATTTTGGAGAGAAGGACTTTTTCCTTGCCACCTTTCCAAGAAAGCCACATTTCTTCGGTATCTTTCTGATGTTCTTACAGAAACCTTTAGGTTACATGATGTAGCGCTTGGTTTTTCTTTATATGTCTAAGCATTAAATGGTCTGACCTTGGACTGAATTTGCTAGGATGTCCACTCCTGGAAAGATTGTCTTGAAGGATTTCCATTTGTAAATAATCCTTCTCATTGTAGAATGGTGAATTTCAAATTGTTTGGAGGTCTCTTTATAACCCTTCCTAGAATGAGGAGCAGAAACAATTGCTTCTCTGAGGTCACAGCTGATGTCCTTTCTTCTTGGCATGATGTGGACATACACCTGAGTGCTCCAGAACACTAAGCTGCCAGAAGTTCATCGGTAGTCATATTTCTTGTTGATTAACTAATCTTGTGCATTTTTTAGTAACATCTAGTTACTCTCTTAATGATCGTGTAAATAGGAAGGATGTACATATTTTTTCCCAACTGTTTTCTGTATATTGGTTTATTTTTTGGGGGAAAAATGATTACACTTTGAAATCTGTTTTGTTTATTGTCATCTGAGGTTATTTGTTTATTTATGGGAGTTGGTTATTTAGGTGCTCATAAAAAAAAAAGAATTGAAGGAGGGTGTACTTTCTTTTTCCATGACTGTATATGCTCTTAATTAAATGCACGGGGCCCTTTTTATCATAAGTGACAAAAAGGGCCCCGACTGCCTGCTTCTGCCTGTTTTTTTATGTATGTATGCATGTATGTTTGTGGTCCTGTGGGTTTCAATTCCTGAAGCACAACTCTAATGCAACTTGTTGGTGAAGTATGTGATACACTTTTTTGGAGAAGTTAAAATGTCTATATTTTAACTTAATTTATTAGGCATAAAATTAGTTCCTACAGTCAAGCCAATAAGTCTGCACACCCTTTTCACCTTCTCCATGTTTTATTATATTGCAGACTTATTGTACAATAGATTGAGTTCATTTTTTGTCACAAAATTCTACACAAGATAGCCCATAATGACAAAGTGAAAGCAGGTTTTTAGACATTTGTGCTAATTTATTAAAAATCAAAATGTCCTATGTACACAAGTGTGCACACCCTTTGATATGACACCCAAAAGTGAGCTGAGGTGCATTTTGTTTCCACTGATGCTGCTTGAGATGTTTCTACAACTTAATTGGAGTCCACCTGTGGTAAATTCAGTTGATTGGACATGATTGGGGATTGCCAAGACCTGCCTATATAAGGTCCCACAGTTGACAGTGCATGTCAGAGCAAACTCCAAGCCATGGGGTCAAAGGGATTATCTGCAGGCCTCAGAAACAGGATTGTGCCAAGGCATAGATCTGGAGAAGGGTGCAGAAAAATTACTGCAGCTTTACAGGTCCTGAAGAGCATAGTGGCTACCATCATTTGTAAATGGAAGAAGTTTGGACCCACCAAGAATCTTCATAGACCTGTCTTCCTGGCCAAGCTGAGTGACTGGGGAAGATGGGCCTTGGCCAGGGAGGTGAGCAGGAACCTGAGGGTCACTCTGACAGAGCTTCAGCATATTCTTGTGGCAATAAGAGAACCTTTCAGAAACTCAACCATCCAGGCAGCACTCCACAAATCAGGCCTTTATGGTAGAGTGGCCAGACGGAAGCCACACCTTAGTAAAAGGCACATGATCACCCGCTTGGAGTTTGCCAAAAGGTTATCTGGTCTGATGAAACCAAACTTGAACTTTCTGGCCTGAATACCAAGCATCATGTCTGGAGGAAACCAGGTGCTGTCTGTAAGCCTAATGCCATCCTTACAGTGAAGCATGGCGGTGGCACCATCATGGCACTGCTAATGTTTTTCAGCAGTGGGAATGGGGTGACCTAGTTCTGATGGAGAGAAAGATGAATGCAGCCAAGTACACAGAGATCCTTGAAAACCTGCTCCAGAGTGCTCTGGACCTCAGACTGGGGTGAAGGTTTACCTTCCAACATGACAATGCCCCAAAGCACACAGCCAAGAGAACAAAGGACTGGCTTTGGAGAAAGTCTGTGAATGTCCTTGAGTGGTCCAGCCGGAGCCCAGCCCTGAATCCAATTGAACATCTGTGGAAGGAGCTGAAAATAGCTGTGTACTGATGCTCCCCATTCAACCTGACAGAGCTTGGAAGGATATGCCAAGCTGAATGGGCAAAAATGTCCAGAAGCAAGTGTGCCAAGCTCCTAGCTTCTTTCTCAAGGTGCCTTGAAGCTGTAATTGCTGCCAGTGCATCAACCAAGTATTAGGCTAAGGGTATGTACAGATATGTAACCCTAAATAACCTATTTTTGTCAAAATAAAATTGCATGTCTTCTAAAAACCTGCTTTCACTTTGTCATAATGGGCTATTTTGTGACAAAAAGAACTCAATCTATTGTAGAATAATTCTGTAATGTAATAAAATGTGGAGAAGGTGAAAGGGGTGTGCAGACTTTCCAGCTTGACTGTATGGTTAAAGTCTTCATTTTTCTGTAAAGATTCTTCCTTTGGCTGCTCCCAATTAGGGGTCACCACAGCAGATCTTTTGTCTCCATTGCTCCCTGTCTTCTGCATCCTTCTCTACTACACCTGCCACTTTCATGTCCTCTCTCACCACATCCATGTATCTCCTCTTTGGCCTTCCTCGTTTTCATGTGCCTGGCAGCTCCATCCTCAACATTCTCCTTCCAACATGCTCTGCATCTTTTCTCAGGATGTGCCCATACCATCTCAGTCTCCTCTCTTGGCTTAATTCCCAAGCTCTACACATGTGCTGTCCCTCTGATGTGCTTGTTCCTTATCCTGTCCAACCTTGTTACTCCCATCGCAAACCTTAACGTCCTCAGCTCCGCCACCTCCAACTTTGCCTCCTGTCCTTTTTTTTTTTTTTGGGTACTGTCTCCAATCCATACATCATAGCTGGTCTCACCTACTGTCTTTTTTTTACATCATACCTTTCACTTTTGCTGGGACTTTCCTATCACAAATGACTCCCGAAATCCTTCTCCAACTGCTCCACCCTGCCTTCTCTCTCCTCACTATTGCAGCCCCCATTTTCCTGCACAGTTGACCCCAGGTACTTGAGTTCACCAACTTTGTTTATGTCTACTCCTTGCATCTTCACTACACTCTCATCCCCATTCTCATTGATTCACATGTATTCTGTTTTTTGCTACTGCTCACCTTCATTCCTCTTTGTTCATCTCTCCAAACTCAACTCCACCTCCTTTCTACTTTCACCACGTATCACAATCTCATCCGCACATCATGTTCCATGGTGACTCTTGCCTCACTTCATCCGTCAAGCTATCAATCACTATGGCAAACAAGGAAGGACTCAAAGCAGATCCTTGATGAAGTCCCACCTTCACCTTGAACCATTCAGTCGTTCCAACTGCACACCTCACTGCTGTTTCACTGTTCTTATGCATGTCTTGCACCACTCTAATATACTTCTCATTCACTCCACACTTTCTCATACAATATCATAACTACTCTCTTGGCACTCTATCATATGCCTTCTCCAGGTCTACAAACACACAATGTAGCTTTCTCTGGCCTTCCCTGTACTTCTCCATTAACATTCTTAAAGCAAACATTGCATCTGATGTGCTCTTCCTTGGCATAAACCCATACTGCTGTTCATAGATTGCTACCTCTCTTCTCAATCTCGCCTCCAATACCCTTTCCCATAACTTCAAGTCTAGCTCCTCCTGGATATTCTTTTAGGAATGTTCCAAGAGAGGATGGTCAGATTGATGGTGGGACTGGAATATTTGTGCAGGACAGTTTGAATACTACTCTGAGGAAAAATGTAGGCAACAATCATTTGAATCATCTGAGTGGAATATCAGCGCTTGTGGTCGTGTAACTAAGTTTGTTATATATCGTCCGCCGTATTCAGAGATGCATCCCATTGCTACTAGTGTATTTTTGGAATAATTTAGGTTGTTCCTCGAGGATCTAGTTCTTTGTTCTGAAGTCCTGGTTATTGCAGGTGATTTTTCAATTTTCATATGGATGATTCTTCAGATGCTGATGCAAGGAAATTTGCTGAACTTCTTGAGGCCTTTGGTTTGACTCTGCACATTGACTTTGTGACGCACGTTTCTGGCCACTGGCTTGACCTAATTATCACCAGGTCATTCAATGATGTGGTTCTAGTCTTGCCATGCCCATCTTTGTTTCTTTCTGACCATTGTTTTACCATTTACCTCACTTGCTATTCCATCAATCTTGGGGTCTGTGAAAGAGATCTCGTTTTGCAAGTGTAGGGACATCATGGCTTTTCGGAGAGATATTGCCAACTTGGAACTGCCAAATCTCGATGATGGTGAGCTTGCTGATGGTTATGATCGCATTTTGAGCTCTATTCTCGATGCGCATGCTCCTTTTCTTCGTAAGGTCATTGTCAACCGCCCTAGGGTACCTTGGTTCAATAATGAGCTTAGGAAACTGAAGTCTAATCGGTGAAAGTTGGAAATTAGAATGAAGAAAAGCAACCTTGATTCTGACATCATGGCTTATCGTTTAGCTTGTAATCAATATTGTTTTTGCTTGAATGAAGCAAAAAGAAAATATTATGCTGCTCTAATCAAAGACTGTGCAGGGGATTCAAAAACTTTTTGTAGTGAATTCTCTCTGCAATGTGTGTATTGATGCTCTTCCGCCTCATGACGATCCATGCCAACTTGCCGATAAATTCATGGAGTTTTTCTGTCGGAAAGTTGCTCTTATCAGAGAAAGTGTTGCCAGCTGTTTGGCTTCTGAACCCGTCTTTTCTATTCCATCTCCTCAAGAGACTTTCACAGTTTTCGCCTGTGTCTGAAGCTGTGGTACATAATGTAACTTCATCTTCGAACACTTGCTGTGAGCTAGATCCAATTCCCACGTGGCTGTTGAAGAAATGTCTCTGTGCTCGCCCCATCATAACAAGGATGATAAACTCCTCTCTGGTTAGTGGGCTTGTTCCTGAACATTGGAAGATCGCACTCATTATACCATTGCTAAAGAAGCTTCGTTTCGAACCTGTATATAGTAACTTCTGGCCGGTCAGCAATCTACCCTTTGTATCTAAGATTGCTGAGGAGGTTGTGATTCCTCAGGTTCTTGACCATTGCTTCAAATATGCACCCCTGCCTAGTAACCAGTCATCTTACCGTGAGCACCACTCCACTGAAACAGCTTTGCTCAAAGTGCAGAATGATATACTTCTCAGCATGGACAGGCAGGAAGTCACCTTTATTCGTTTTGTTAGATCTAAGTGCAGCGTTTGACACTGTCGACCACAGGCTCTTGTCTGATCTGCTAGAGAGAGACTTTGGTATTAATGACTGCCCTTTCTTGGATCAAATAATTTCTTAGCGGGAGGAAACAACGTGTGACCATCAATAAGGATCAGTCTAGGGACTTTTCTCTTCTTAGTGGAGTTCCTCAGGGAAGCTGTTTGGGTCCTTTTTGTTATTTATTATGTATGCGTCTCGGTTGTTTCATGTTGTGAAAAATCACCTGCCTTCCATTCAATGATATGCAGATGGCACTCGGCTTTATTTTTCGTTTCATCCCACGTCGTCACTTGCCCAAGATCAAGCCATCCGGGCCATGGAGGAATGTATTGCTGACATTCATGCTTGGATGAGCCATAACATGTTGATGCTCAACGATGGTAAAACTGAGTTTCTTATTATTGGTTCCCGTCAACAACTTGAGAAAGTTAACATTGACTTTTGTGCATGTCGGTGCCTCCGAGATTAAGCCAGTCTCTTCTGTACGCAACCTTGGGGTGTGGTTTGACTCGCACATGTCCATGGACGTGCACATTGGTAAAGCCTTTTTCGGGCTTTATAAAATAAGGCAGATAAGGAAGTTTCTTTCACAAGCAGCGGTCTCAAAAGTAGCCGGTCACCAGCGGCAAATCGCTGGCTATGGCTTGTTATGCCGCCGGCTATTGTCAGTCGAGTCACAAAACTTAATATTAAATATTTCTGACAGCAAAAAAAGTTGTGAACGTAAATTACATCCACCATGTCATGTATGTCCGTTGCCGCGTCAACTGTGTTTACATCCTCGACATGAGTGCAGCCATTACTGCCACCTGTGTTGCCAGATTGGGTGGTTTCCCACCCAGTTTGGGCGGTTTTAAGTGCATTTTGGCGGGTTTTGAACATATTTTGGGCTGTAAAACGTCAGCAGTATCTGGCAACATTTTTTTTACTTAATACAAGAAATTAATGGATGCCAATGTTTTTGCCAAAATGGTATTTTATTTTCCATTGTTTAGGCAGCTTCAGCATCATACTGTGAGATTCTGTTCAAATTTGTTTTTTTTTTCTTCTATGAAGCCTGAGCCATTTATTTTATTAGTTTATAATTATTGTTTAATTTAGTCTTCAGGAGAGACTGACTGCACACAGTGCTAGTATTAATAGTTTTTCTTTTTTCTTACATGAAAGCTGAGGCATTTATATTATATTTTAAGGTAACTTCATGTTGTGCTGTGAGGTTCTATGCACTTTAACTTTTGAACCAACAGGTGCATTTGGATAAGTAAAGTCTATTTTTCTGCATTTTTGTAGTCCTGGTAATCTTTTTTTATATTGGTAAAGTTGTTTATAGGACCATTTTCTCTTTTTTTTTTTTTTTTTTTTTAAATCAATAGTTTTTCAGTAATAACTTAATATTTAACATCACTCAATTTTAAACAACCCCTGCACCTCCCCATGGCTTGCCCCCATAGTCTCCAAAATTTCTGTGGGAAACACTGGCGTGCGTAACAATGCTAATCAAGCTTAAGCTAGACGACCCACCTCAAATACCTGTCCCGGGTAAATGTTATCCCAATTTTAGATGGCCTGTTCCAAACCATCCCGCCCCATGAAATTCGTACTTGCATATCTCTCTATCTATCCCTGCACGCTTTGCGTGCATTATGTCTGCCGCTGGCAGACATTTTACCATTTTGCACCCTGCTGTAAATTATTTTTACCCTGCTATTCTCCCAAACTTTGAAGCCCCTGCACAAGACACCACCAAGACCCTTGTTTATGCTTTTGTGATGTCTCATCTCGACTACCACAATTCTCTGCTCTACGGTGTCTCTCAATACCAACTTAACCGCTTACAGCATGTCTTAAATGCTGCAGCGCAGGTGACTTGTCTTCTCCCACGGTATGCCCACATAACCCCAGCGCTCTTCCAACTCCACTGGCTCCCTGTGGATCAAGGATCTTGATCATGGATCAAGTTCAAGATCGCACTGATTGTTTTCAAAGCTCTTCAAGGCTCTGCTCCATCCTACATATGTGGAATGTTGGAAAGGAAGCAAGCTAACCGCTATGAACTGTGGAGTGATGGACAACATCTTACTGTTCCTCGAACCAAGTGTAAAATATTTGGTGATAGATCTTTTGCGGTTGCTGGCTCAAAAGTGTGGAATAGCCTTCCCCTTGATATAAGGAATTCAGGCGACATGAACGTTTTCAAATCTAAATTAAAGACTTTTTTTTTTAAACTTAAAGAACATTATTATAAACATGTAAATTGGATTTTAGTTTTTTTTTTTTCCTAAATACTTTTTGTAAAGCACACAAGAATATTTTTATAAATTATGCACTCTATAAATTTAATAAATTCATTCATGGTATGGCTCATCAATTTTATCCCTTTGTAATTACTGCAGCTCTGTACATCTCCTTTATTCTTGTATATTGGGACTAGTGCACACTCCATTCATTTGGCATTTTCTCATCCTCTAGGATCTTATTAAACAATCTCGTTAGGAACTCCACAGCCATCTCCCCTAAACATCTCCAAGCCTCAATCGGGATACCATCTGGACCGATTTGATTTTCCAGTCTTCCTTCTTTTCATGGCTGCCCTCACCTCATCCTTACTAACCAACTCTGCTTCCTGATTTACTGTCTCCAACGAATCTGATATTTTCTCTCTTGGATTCTCCTCATTTATTAAATCTTCAAACTACCCTTTCCACCTTCTTAATACACTTTGTTTGTCAGCATATTTCCATTTACATCTTTCATCACTGCTGTACATCCCTTGCTTCCCTGTTTCTCTGCCTAGCTAGTCTGTACAGATCTTTCTCTCTTCCTTTGGTCTTCTGGTATGCATCTGCTTTCACCTTCACTATTGCTCTTTTTGCCTGCTGTCTCTTCTCTCTGATCGCCCCAATTCTTCTTTGCTAGCCTCTTCTCTTTTATAATTTCCTGCACTTCTTTGTTCCACCATGTCTCCTTGTCCTCCTTCCTGATGACTACCCTAGCACCTTCCTTGCTGCCTCTCTTGCTAGTATAGCAGTAGTATCCCAATCTTCTGGCAGACTTCTATTGCCGCTCAATGCTCGTCTCATTTCTTCCCTAAACTCCTTCTGATGTTTTTAGCTTCCACGACTTAATCTTCAGCTCCACTATTTCACGCTTCCTCTTTTTTTTTACTTTTCAAGCTCATCCTGCACACAACCCAGGCTTTCGTCTAAACTGGGGAACAGGGGTGCTGCGCCCTCTTACCGAAATGCTGATTGAACCCCAAGTCACACTTAGGCCATGCACTTATGCTACTGCACAACATGCAGTCTTTCTCAAAATGATCTTTTCTCCGTGGAAACATCCCAGCAACACCACATGACAATGTATCTGATCATCAAATACGTTATAATTATTCCAAAAATATTCTAATCATTGTAGATGCACCGCCAGACAAAAACAATCCGAATTGGTGTTTTCCAGACTGAGGTGCCATGTTGTTTACTTGTCGCGGCTGCTCTCGCGAGATTTGACATGAGTTACATACAAGGTCAGCTGACTTGTGGAGCGAGATTTCTCAAGACTGAATGACCTTTCACCCACCGGCACGGGAGTTTTTGACAGTTTGCGAGTTGTTTTTGTTGACACTTGGGCATTTAAAGATGTCATCCTGTGGCACGAAATGGAAGAAAAACAGACTGTCTGGGGCAGAAGATTATTACTTTTCTTTTTCAATGTTGACAATTCGTTACAATTTCCCTGTCAGCCTCAGAATGTCCTATTGTAGCCTCAATTTTTCAAAGGCTTTGCACGGCAGAGAGGGGGGACAGACAACTGGCACCATTCCCCCCCCCCGTCGCTTCGCTCCCTCGCCATGGTGAGCGCCCTCATACTAAATTTTTCTAGAAAACCCCCTGCAACCACTCGATATTGTCTAGCTACACTCTCCCCTGCCATCACTTTACAGTCTCCAATCTCCTTCAGGTTACCCCTTCTGCAGAGTATGTAGTCCACCTCTGTAGATCTTCCTCCACTCTTAAATGTCACCCTGTACTGCTCTTTCTTCTCGAAGTATGTATTGACTATTGCCAAATTTATCCTCTTTGAAAAATCAATCACCATTTGCCCTTCCACATTTCTCTCTTACACCATATCTCCCCATTTACGTCCTCCTCTCCTGTTTCCCTCGCCAACATGCCTGTTGAAATCTGCTCCTATCAGCATGTGCTCCTCAGTATACTTTCTACCACTTCATCCATCTTTTCCCAGAAAGACTCTTTCTCTTCATTCTCACATCCAACCTGTGGGGCATATGTGCACACACTATTGATTACAACTCCTTGAATCTCCAACTTCATGCCTACCACTCTGACACCCTCTTCACATCAATAACACTGTTGACCAACTCTCCCCTCAAAACAATACCAACACCATTTTCTCTTTCCATTGACTCCATAATAAAACAACTTGAATCCACCTCCAATGTTCTTGGCCTTGCTTCTTTTCCACCTCGTCTCCTGCACACACAATGTCCAACTTCCTTCTTTCCATCATACCTACTAACTTGCTCTGCCAGTCAATGTTCCCACATTCAGTGTTCCTACCCTCAGTTCTAAGCTCCTTTCCTTCCATCTTTCACACTCTCTATCACGCCCCCCCTTTTTCCTTCTCTGTTTTGGCACAACAGTAGTATACTTTCCACTGGCACCCTGTTGACAACAGTACCGGTGGTGGCCGTTGTTAACCTGGGCCCCGACCGTTCCGGTATGGTATTTCTCTTTTCAATCCGCATGTTAGATTTGGCACAGTTTTATGCCGGATGCCCTTCCTGATCCAACCCTCTCCAATTTATCTGGGCTTGGGACTGGTGCCAAGAGTACACTTATGCACCCCCTTGGCTGGATTATTTTTCTGTAAAGATGCTTTGTGACAGTGTCTGTTAAAAGTGCTATACAAATTAACTGACTTGACTATATCGGACACAATCTCACCATTTAAGTCTCGGCTGAAAACATGTTTTGTCAACCTTTTGTTAATGGTGTTTATGAGGTAAAGGAGTAGATCTGAAGGGTCCTCAGACATGGTGTTTTGGTAAACTGGGATGTATGGATGCTGTCCGTCCCCCCACTTGCTTGCTCACTCAAGTTTGTTGACGGTGTAGTGGCTGGTTGCTTTATGTCCCGGGGCTCCCTCATGCCTGTTATCTTCTGGCTCTCTCCTTTTAGTTATGCTGTCATGGTTAGTTTTGCCGGAGTCCCTGCTTGTACTCAGCGCAAAATGTATGCTGTACCTACTTATTCAGGTGACATTTGGGAATACCTAACAACCTGTGTTTTTCTCTGTCTTCTGTCCCCACCACCACCAAAATCTGTCCCTTTGAGTTACATGTCAATCCTGGGATTGAGGTGCTGACCTCTTCTGCTCCTCGGACTTGCCTGATCCATCCTGATGCCCTATGGTTGGAGACTCCTGGTTGGAGTCTCATCACATCGCTCCTGTGGAGGACGGCCCCATATGGACAGTTGAAAGTCACACTTGGAAGACACTCTGGACACTTGTAGTAATGCTTTTGTGGCTGAGGACTACAGTTGGCTTGCTAACTTTGGGACTGCGGTTGTCAACAGTTTTACACTCAAGTTTCCATTAATGAAGAGTTAACCAATGAAACTGACTTCATGTTAAAACTGTTAATGTTATAGTCATGTCTGTTGTTGTCCAGGGGAGGATTGGTTCCCTTTTGGGTCTGGTTCCTCTCGGTTTCTTCCTCGTGTCATCTGAGGGGGTTTTTCCTTGCCACCGTCGCCACGGGCTTGCTCGTTGGGGATAGGGATAAAATTGGCTCATGTCTTGGGTCATTCATATTCTGTAAAGCTGCTTTGGGACAATTTCTATTGTTAAAAGCGCTATACAAACAAACTTGACTTGACTATATTGACTCAGATCAAGGCTCCATGAATTAGAATGAATTGTTGGCAGCTGCTGCTGATGTGCACTACTTTTATTCAACTCTTCTCTTTATTTTTGATCTCTCCATTTCAATCTACAACCTAGATTCCAAAAAAGGTGGGACACTGTAAAATGTAAATAAAAACAGAATGCAATGATTTTGCAAATCCTTTTCAATTCAGGTGAATACAACACAAAGACCTATTTAATGTTCAAAGTAATTAAACTTGGTTTTTTTTTGTAAATATACTCTTTTTGATGCCTGCAACACATTCCAAAAAAGTTGGGACAGGGGCAACAAAATACTGGGAAAGCTGTGGAATGCTTAAAAACCACCTGTCTGGAACATTCTACATGTAACAGGTTAATTGGAAAGGGATGAGGTTCACCACCTTGTGAAAAACTACTTGGGGACATGGGGTGAGGTTCATCACTTTGTGAAAAACTACATGGGGGGGGGGGAAACAGTCAAACACTGCTCAACAAACAATTCTCTGTAATTATTAACAAACCACTACCAGTAAACAGTTTGTCGACGCATCTACCATGCAAACATCCAGAAATGCCACTGAATTCTCTGGGTCCAAGCTCATCTGAGATGGACTGACACAAAGTGGAAAAGTGTGCTGTGGTCTGAGTTGACATTTCAAATATTTTTGGAAGTCATGGGCATTGTGTCCTCCAAGCTAAAGAGGAAAAGGACCATCCAGATTGTTTGCTTGTTTGTTGGCAGCACAAAGTTAAAAAGCCAGCCACTGTGATGGTATGGGGGAGTGTTAGTACCTATGGCAGATGGCTTGCACATCTGTGAAGGTGCCATTAATGATGAAGGGTACATGCAAGTTTTGGAGCAAAAATGTTGCCATCCAGATATCATCTTTTTCAGGGACAGCCCTGCTTGTTCCAGTGAGACAATGCCAAGCCACCTTCCATACCACTTCATACGGTGGCTTTTGTAGTAATTGTGCAGGTGCTAAACTGGCCTGCCTGCCTCCCATTGGTAGTGTGGTACATTATGAAGTGCAAAATACAACAACGGAGACCCTGGACTGTTGAGGAGTTGAAATCCTATATCAAGCAGGAATGGGAAAGAATTTCATGTTCAAAACTTCAACAATTCATGTCATCAGTTCCAAATGCTGACTGAGCGTTGTTAAAAGAAAAGGTGATGTAACACAATGGTAAACATGCCCCTGTCCCAACTTTTTTTGGAATGTGTTGCAGGTATCAAATTCAGATTGAGTGAGTGTATATTTACAAAAAAAAGCCAAAGTTTATCAGTTTCTGGAGTCACTCAAGAATCTATCTTGGGTCCACTGCTCTTTCTCGTGTTTGCTATGGTCAACATGAGTCGAGTATCACTCTTTTTGCAGATGACTCTAAGCTTAATCGTGCTATTGACTCTGCAGGTTCTTCAGAAATATTACAGGCTGATCTTGATGGTCTTCAAAATTGGAGCTCCGGCCATATAATGGAGTTTAATATATCAATGTAAGGTTCTTTACATGTCTAGAAAGCGGACTCGTTCTCGTCCTCACCATAGCTACAAACTTCAAGCTCTTGATTCTGCCTTGCAAACTAGTTGTCAATTTATTTGTATAGCGCTTTTAACAACATACATTGTTGCAAAACCACTTTACAGAAAAATAACTCGCACTCTCTTCATCCCAGATAGTTAGGAGAAGCTTGTGTAGCCGTGTTAGTAGAGGGTGGCTTCCAGCCTTAAGAACTTCAGCAGAGGTCCCGTCTGGGCCAGGTGCATTATCATTAGCTAGCTGTTTCAGAGTTTTCTCAACTTCAGTCTCTGTAGGTGGTATTGCTATATCAGTCTGGACTTCCTCCTGGGGAATATCATCAAGAACTGAGGGGTCTGCTGTGCTGTGCTGATTCAGAAGGGTGGAAAAGTGTTCTTTCCAGCGCTGTAGAATATCTTCTTTCTCTGTGAGCCTTTTCCCATTGGTGTCATCCATTGGGGTGAGGCCAGGGGAGCGTCTTTGAGAAACTAGTTTAATTGCCTTGAAGAAGCTCTTGGAGTCATGTCTCTCAGCATGCGCTTCAATTTCTTTGGCTCTATCCAATCACCATTGATTTTGCAGTCGGCGTAGTTCCCTTTGGCAGTTGTTTTTAGCAGTTCTCTAGTGCTGACAATTTTTTTCTGGTGTATCATTACGCAGGGCCAGTTGGTAAGCATCATGTTTCTGCTTGAGTGCATTGGTGATGGTGTTATTCTCATCAAACCAGTCGCGATGTCTCCTTTTTAGAAGTCCAACTATCTCCCTGGTGGTGTCATACAGGGTTTGGTGGGGGGGTTTGCAGTGTTGATCTAGAGTTTCTGCATTGAGGTCCTGGATCTTTTAGACACCCTCTCTTGAAGCTGGTCATGGACTTCAGGCACTTTCAAGCATTCAATGTTGAGGCGACGTAGTCCGGACTTCTTTTTAGAGGATGGATATGAAACTGGAGCTTAAGTCTTGCGCAAACCAGTCTGTGGTCAGTCCAGCAGTCTGCACTGCAGCGGACACGGGCATCAATGAGGTCTGATCTGTAGTGTTGGCGGACAATAACAGTCTATCACAGGGGTCTCCAACTTTTCTGGGACTGGGGGCTACCCGAAGGATGAAACTATATGGAGGGCTAGTCATTCAAAATAATTTACTTAAAAGGCTTAACAGCCCTTTAAAATAAGACTATGTAGAATTATGTGCTTTTAATTAACAACAATCAAGGAATAGAAATTGGCATTTTAACATGAACATTTTAATTATGAATAATCATAATCTCAACATATACTGTTTAGGAATTACCAACTTTTTTGCAAATTCCAAAGTTTAATTATGCTAACTCATTAGCTAATGCTAATAAGTTAATTATGATGATAATTAACATTATTTTGTTGTAATCTCGTGTTGGGAAAGTACATTTGCCCTCTTTTAGAATTATACACACAAAAAAACAACAACATTCTGATATTCTCACTGCAATTAACAGCAGTTACATAAAATCAGGTCTGGAAATGCCAAAAGCACAATAATAAAAGGTTATAATTTTCCCTTTTCAACACACAACAGTTCTGTGAAAGTTAAAACTATTTAAAATCAATTCCTTAGAAAACTGCACTGCAACAGTAATAGAATGCTTGCACTTCTAACACAGCATACAAGTTGAAACGCTTAACTGCATCCTTAAATGATTTCACCTTATTGCAGATTAATAACATTCAAGAAGTCATTCTCTTAATATTCTTTTCTCTTCTAAGTTTTAAAATGCATTTCATGCATTGATTTTTTGCATGCGAATGGCTCCTAGTGGGAAGCACGACACTGCATTGAGTCCACCAGTGCACTGTAATCAGGGGTATAGCTTGACACAGCAACTCTGAATCTTCAAGGTGTGGATCAGTTAAGTTCTGTGTTTGTTTTTAATGAAATTCATGTTAGAAAAAGCTGACTCACAGAGATGCGTCGAACCAAACAGACATGCAACTTTCAAGGCTACTGTGTGCACACCTTTTGTATTTTTTACTGTGTGCACACCTTTTCTGGCTAATTTTATTCGTCTTACCTCCAACAAAGTGGTCACTACACAAGCGTTGGTATGCCGCTATCCAGCTTCTCTGTCAGTCAGCATCTACCGGGATCCGATAAAACGATAACCCTTGCCTTGTTTGTTGATGGTTACTACATCCAGGTACACAACAATATAGTGGCATGATGGAAGTCTTGCTGAAAGTAAAAACTTTCTTTGCTGCCGTTCCTCAATGTTGGCTGTGGTAAACTACTGGTAGTACATGTCCAAAATGGCGGCCGCGTTTGTCGTGACGTCACGTGAAAAGGGTCCATAGATCCTAGTCAAGTCCGAGAACAAGACTCCAACCGCACCATTTGACGGTGGCTGTTGCTGGCATTATGTGAAACCATCTCTGCTACTGTGTTGGACTGATGTTAGTGCTCGACTGCCCCATTTTAGTTAATAGGCTACAGATAAAAAGCTAGTTAATCACTCACCAAGCCTTGCTATCAAGAGGGAAAATAACATGAGAGAGGGTTAACACTAACTATGGCATTTTAGTGCCATTAATGTTGGTTTGTTCCTGAACTTGACATGAACAGGTGAATGTGCATTCTGTTGCACGAAATTAGTATAAAAATGAATGTAGATAAAAATATCTTATGCCAAATTATTATGGCATCAGGGTTCTCTACAGATTGAAAATATAGGGGGGAGGGGGTCAATCGGATGACCTTGAAACAAATGTGCATAAATTTACATATGTCATTTGCATAAAATACTCTCAAATGGTAGTCATTTAGAATAGAGGAATCAATTGGACTGGTACAAAACACATCATACATCAAACATTACACACTTGCACATCATATTCAGACACATTGTTTGAAATGGAACTGGAAAAAATATTTTTTTTTTATTTAGCAAACTACAAAAAAAGAACAAAAGTACAGAAAAGTTTTTATATTAACTATATTCACACTGCTTCACAAAAGCTGACATTGTTTGAGATGGAAATGTAATTGCAGGCACCACTGGAAAAAATTTTTTTTAGAGAGTAAAGTACATTGAAAAGATGTTGTTTTAACTATATTTACACTGCTCCATGGCTATATTTACACTGCTCCATCCATGTTCACCAGTTAATAGTCTAAGAAGATAAAGAAAAATGGCGTAATTTAAACTCACCAACTTTGAACTTTTTTTGTTTTTATCCTTTATTTCTCTGCCGACAATAAACAATCAGTTATCTCGAACTTGGTGTCAATTCACACGTTATTATAAAGGCGTGTTATCTCCCGGCGCAAGAACAATGTGTGTCAAAAACGCCGAAGTGTGAAACGCTTTTCTTAGACTATAATCGTCAGACTGACTAAACTAATTGCTGGTAAATGAGTTTCACACTCGGGTGTTGTCGCGTTGTCAGTACTCCAACAGAGAAAGGCTATCTGTCACAAAGAAAACAAAGGGACGTCTCTTCCTTTTGTAAAGGGGCGGCAGAAATTAAACGGGGGCGGGAATCACAGGAAGGGGGGCGGCCCGCACCTCTAAAACCCCTCCTGGAGAACCCTGGACATGTTACAAAAAATAAAGAAAAAATCTGAGTCCTTGTCTCCAATTTACGAGTCTGAATGCAGTTAATGCACAAGTCCAAGTCATCAGTGCTCAAGTCCAGGTCAAGTCACGAGTCCTTAAAATTAGGGCATGAGTCGGACTCGAGTACTACAAGCCTGATGTGCGCTAAGGCAAACAAGATCCTTGGCCTAGTAAAGCTCTAAAGATATTCTTGATCACTGCACAAGACAGCTTCTGTACTACACATTAGTTAGACCACGTTTGGAATATGTGTGCAGCCTGTGATCGCCATACACGCAAAATCATAAGAGGCTCATTGAGAACATGCAGTGCCGTGCCACAAAATAAACTATCCTTTTAGATATGTTACATATAGGGATTGACTTTGAACATCTAGATTTACTTCCGCTAGAATTAAGAAGAGAAATAAGTGACTTTTATTTAAATTTAAAACAGGCCTTGTCACTGCAAGCTTCAAGCGCTACTTGCAGCCTGTCGCATCTCGCCATACTACACAAGTGATCCTGCAAATTATCGCCTGCTATCTTTTTCATACTCAAAATATTTCCAATATACATATTTTCTTCGAAGTGTTAAGCTCTGGAACAGTCTTCCTTGTTCTGTAAAATATGCAACTAGTCTGTCTCAATTTAAAAGTCTGCTCTTAAATCTACTGATGTGTGAAAGTGAAACTTGTGATATTGAAAGTGAAACTTGCATTATACCAGCCACCATAAGAAATTATTATTGCATTGTACTTTTGTTTAATTCTTTTCTTCCTTTAAAAAAAAAGTTTTCTTGTATACTTATGTTTTGCAATATATATATAGGGGTTGGAAACCCTGTATTCTTCTGCTGTCACAAACTTTTTTTGGTGACAAATCAAATAAACTAAACACTGAGATTGCATTTAGTTATGTTCATGAAATGTGGAAGAAATGTCTGTGGAAAAAGCAGGCTTGTTTCTGATTTTTTTTTTTTTTTTAACTGTGAAGTTGTTTATAGAGGCATCCTTTTTACAGAGTAACATATACTTGTATGCATAACTAAACATTTTATGTTTTTGCTTTCAGATATGGCAGTCAGCTTTGAGCAGTCTCAATCCCAACCCTACAGACAGTTGCCCACTGTATCTGAGTTATGCAAGCGTGGCAGCACTGCCCTCTCGCATAAGCCGTCACAACAGTCCATCCTCTGCTCACTTTCTTACTCGGTTGGTTCGCACCTGCCTTCCTGCTGGGAACAATCGCTGCATTTTGGTTAGTTTCACTTCACCTTTGTGTTCATCTGTTAAATTACTTAGACCAATATAAATACAGTGATATGAATGTCATGGCAATATTTGGGCTTTCAATGATTTCTCTGAACTGTTCTTTTCCTGTGGCAGAATGATTTGTACAGCATACATCTTTAAAAAAAAAAAACTAGAATTCTGTGCACAATTTTCTTTGGGTTTTCTGAAATCAACACAGGGTCAAAGATTTACATACAGCTCACCTAATATTTGGGTAAAATGTCTCTTCACAAGAGTCACCTTGACCAAACATATATAATGTGTGGCAGTTCATGTAAGTGGGTGGAGCACAGAAGGACGGCAGGACAGAACTGAGTTCACAAAAACTCTCTTTATTCAGCTTTTCAGCATATCTCTATACTCTCACACACACACACTGAGACACACGCGCACACATCAGTAGTCTAGTTGTGAAGAGAGCTCCCTCTGCTCTCGCTCTCTCTCCTTAAATAGGGCGCGGTCACTGGGAAGACACAAACACATTAATTAACGACAGGTGTAGTGATTCTGCCACTTACATTCCCTGACTCCGCCCTCCTGTCACAGACCAGCGCTTGACCACGCCCCCGCTGCCACATACCCCCACCGCCCGACTCAGGCCGGGCAGCCATCAGGCCTGCAGCCGACTCCGCACTACCACCCCCAGGGGCGTCTCAATGTGGTGCTCTATGAGGTTGGTGCGGCCGGGCAGGGGCGAGAACACGTCCGAAAACTCGGTCTGCAACTGGGCAACCTCCGTGAGTTGGGTCAGGGAGAGGTGGTCTCCACAGGGGACTGGAGAGGTACGCGATGCCAATGTTCCCTTTTGCACCTCCGGCCCCAGCTCCGCCTTCTCCGGAAACACTGACACCAATGCCACGGGGACCTCCTCATTCCAGAGTTTGAGCAGGTTGAGGTGGTAAATCTGTAGCGCCCCACCTATATCCGTTCGCCTCACCTCATGGTCAATGTCCCCGACTCGCCGTGTGACCTCAAAGGGTCCTTGCCACTTGGCAACTAATTTGGAGCTCGATGTGGGCAACAGTACGAGTACTTTCTCTCCCGGTGTGAACTCCCTAAGGCGCGTACCCTTGTCGTACAGGTGGGTCTGTCGTTCTTGGGCCTGCCGCAAATTCTCCTGAGTTAGCTGCGCGAGTGTGTGGAGTTTTGCGCGCAGGTCAATAACGTATTGGATTTCATTTTTACTTGGTGAAGGTCCCTCCTCCCAATTTTCCCGCAGCACATCTAGGATGCCGCGCGGCTTACGCCCATATAACAATTCAAACGGGGGGATCCCCGTGGAGGCTTGGGGGACCTCTCGCGCTGCAAAGAGCAAGGGTTCGAGCCATCTATCCCAATTACGTGCGTCCTCACTTACGAATTTTTTAATTATGTTCTTGAGGGTGCGATTGAACCATTCAACTAAACCGTCCGTTTGTGGGTGATACACGCTGGTGCGGATCGGCTTAATACCCAACAACCCATACAGTTCGCTCAGTGTACATGACATAAACGAGGTGCCTTGGTCAGTCAGAATCTCTTTCGGGATTCCAACTCGGGAGATAATGCGGAAGAGTGCCTCCGCAATACTGCGTGCTGAGATATTGCGCAGAGGCACTGCTTCTGGGTATTGCGTTGCATAGTCCACTAGAACTAATATAAAGCGGTACCCTCGTGTTGACCGATCTAATGGCCCGACGAGATCCATTCCAATTCTTTCGAACGGGGTCTCGATTAACGGTAGAGGGCGCAAAGGCGCTTTTGTAATGGCCGCTGGATTTACTAACTGGCATTCGCGGCA